>NW_028270176.1:26012755-26142430 GCF_037043375.1 Chiloscyllium plagiosum | reverse complement strand
GCTGAAATGTCCCAGCACTCACAGCACTGACCTGAAACAGCAGCAACAACATTTAGCAGCAGCAGCAGCGGGGGGAGTAGTTTCTGGGAGCTGTGTCCCTGCAACAAGAAAACACAGTCAGTCCCTTTCCAACAGATTCCCTTCCTGATCCTGCCCTGTCCCTGGGTGATGACTGACAGATACAGCCCATGAGAGGGGCTGGGACTTGGGGACTCGGAGTGAGGGGGAGGGCGGGGACAATCCACACAGTTACTAAAGATTGCAATCAACATTTTGGTGCCATTTTGCGAGTTTCCTTCTCTCTAACGAACATTCTTAGCGCCTTCGCAAACGCCGCAGCCTCGGCCCTACTCTCATATTTCAATCTTTTGAACTTTCTGTCCACTCCCCACTCCCTCAGTTCACTCCAAAATAACCTGTTGTCCCTCAGAAACTCGCACCTTTCCGATTGTGAGAAACCCCGGAGCAGGAGCCTGTTTGTCTGGTTCAGCTCCATCTCCCCCTCCCTCAGTTCACTCACACATCACTTTATAAACTTCTGAGAAGTCCCAGCCCTTTCTGTCTGTGTCTGAGATTGTCAGCGTTTGCTTTTAATAAAGAGGTGATTCACTGCTCGGAAAGTTTCCCCAGATCCCCCTCCCTCCCTCCCTCGGTGTCCCCGGGTGGGAGACACTGACAGTAAGTACCTGCAGCTCCTTTCCCGGGACCGGGACCGGGACTGCGATCAGGATCAGGGTCAGACACTGACAGGAGACCGAGAAGCTGCTGAGAAACATTTGGTAAAACTCCACGTTGGAGGGAGAGCGGATCGTGTCTCAGATACAGCCCAGAGCCGATACTGCAATGTCCCCCTGGATTCTCTCCTTCTCTCTCTCTCTGTCCTGGTCTTTAAAACTGGCGCCACTTCCGGGGGGGGAGGAGCTTGTTACAGACTGACCACATTGTACTGTGAGATGGGAGGGATCAATCCCCTGGGTCTCACCTCCTCTCAACTCCCCGGCTCTGGACCCGCAGTTTTCCGGGAGTCCCCACCCGGATCAGTGTCCAACCCCAATCCCCATCAGGGGATTTGCAGCTTTGACCTGGCTTTTCCCGAGAGAGGCAGCACCCAGACCCCTCACTCCCCCACCCACCCCTCTCCATGTAAGAATGGTAGAGTCGCCTCGCACAGCGCGCCAGATGAATGAATGACCCAGAGCGGGGTGAGTGTCACCCAGAGCCCTCCCCACGCTCCTGGTCTATAGGCTCCCGGGGGGAGTGGGCAGCTCGGAGCATCACCCTGGGGGTCTGCTCCTGCTCAGGAAGGTTATAAACGAGTATAGACAGGGGCCGTGGAAGGGGTCAATTCTGCTAACTGCCTGCCCGCCCCTCTCCTGCGGCTGTGTCCAGAATAATCGATATTTATATCACTTGGAGTTGGACTGGGATGGACAAAGTAAAAACATCACACAACACCGGGTTACAGTCCAACAGGTCTAGCTTTCGGAGCGCTGCTCCTTCATCAGGTGGTTGTAGAAGTTAAGGTCATGCTCCATGACACTGGACTCCTTCACCTCCACAACCACCTGATGAAGGAGTGGTTCTTTGAAATCTACTCCTTCCAAATAAGCCTGTGTGACTATAACCTGGTGTTGTGTGATTTTTAACTATATTTATACGGCATCAGGTTTGCTTGTTTAGACAAAGCAGGTGGTTGGAGGTGGGGGTGAAGGTCATCCACCTCTTGCACTTTCAGCTGCCTTCTCCCCAGCCCCACCCCACCCCACCCCCATTTATCTCTCCAATCCCACCCCCCCAGGCTCCCAGCCTCATTCCTGATGAAGAGCTTTTGCCCAAAACATTGATTTTTGCTGCTCCTCGGATGCTGCTTGACCTGCTGTGTTTTTCCAGCACCGCTCCAATCTCCAGCTGCAGTACCCACTTCTGACCAGTTCTCGGGGAGAGGGCGAGGGAGGGGAGTGGGGCGAGGGAGGGGGAGTGGGGTGGAGAGGGGAGAGGAGGGCAAGGAGGTGAGGGTGGGAGGGGCAAGGAGGTGAGGGAGGGAGGGGCGAGGGAGGGAGCGGGGGAGGGAGGGGCGAGGGAGGGAGCGGGGGAGGGGGGCGAGGGAGGGAGCGGGGGAGGGGGGTAAGGGAGGGAGCGGGGGAGGAGGGTAAGGGAGGGAGCGGGGGAGGGGGGTGAGGGAGGGAGCGAGGGAGGGGGGTGAGGGAGGGAGCGGGTGAGGGAGGGAGGGGGTGAGAGGGGAGGGAGAGACATGAGAGGGGTGGGAGGAGAGGGGGAGTGAGGGGGCAGGGCAAGTGGGTTGATGAGGAGGGGTGGGGGGGCGAGAGGGAGAGGGAGGGTGGAGAGAGGGAAGGGGGCATCTGAGGGGAGGGGGAGAGAGAGGGGGGCTGGGGAGAGGGGGAGGGGCGGCGGTGGTGCGAGGGAGCGGGCAGGGGGCGCTGTGAGGGGTGGAGGTGAGGAGGAGGCCGGGAGTGCGAGGGAGAGGGGAGTGAAGGGGAGAGAGTGGAGGGTGAAGGGGAGAGAGTGGAGGGGGAAGGGGAGAGGGGGGAGGGAGGGGGGAGAGGGTGGAAGGAGAGAAGTTGGAAGGAGTGAGAAGGGGGAGATGGTGGAGGGAGGGAGGTGGTGAGGGGGAAGGGAGGGGGAGAGGGTGGAGGGAAGGAGGGATCGGAAGAAGGTGGAGGGAGGGAGGGAGAAGAAGGTGGAGGGAGGGAGGGAGAAGAAGGTGGAGGGAGAGAGGGAGAAGAAGGTGGAGGGAGGGAGGGAGGGGGAAGAAGGTGGAGGGAGGGAGGGAGGGGGAAGAAGGTGGAGGGAGGGAGGGAGGGGGAAGAAGGTGGAGGGAGGGAGGGGGAAGAAGGTGGAGGGAGGGAGGGAGGGGGAAGAAGGTGGAGGGAGGGAGGGAGGGGGAAGAAGGTGGAGGGAGGGAGGGAGGGGGAAGAAGGTGGAGGGAGGGAGGGGGAAGAAGGTGGAGGGAGGGAGGGAGGGGGAAGAAGGTGGAGGGAGGGAGGGAGGGGGAAGAAGGTGGAGGGAGGGAGGGAGGGAGAAGAAGGTGGAGGGAGGGAGAAGAAGGTGGAGGGAGGGAGGGAGGGAGAAGAAGGTGGAGGGAGGGAGGGAGGGAGAAGAAGGTGGAGGGAGGGAGGGAGGGAGAAGAAGGTGGAGGGAGGGAGGGAGGGGGAAGAAGGTGGAGGGAGGGAGGGAGGGGGAAGAAGGTGGAGGGAGGGAGGGAGGGGGAAGAAGGTGGAGGGAGGGAGGGAGGGGGAAGAAGGTGGAGGGAGGGGGAAGAAGGTGGAGGGAGGGAGGGGGAAGAAGGTGGAGGGAGGGAGGGGGAAGAAGGTGGAGGGAGGGAGGGGGAAGAAGGTGGAGGGAGGGAGGGGGAAGAAGGTGGAGGGAGGGAGGGGGAAGAAGGTGGAGGGAGGGAGGGGGAAGAAGGTGGAGGGAGGGAGGGAGGGGGAAGAAGGTGGAGGGAGGGAGGGAGGGGGAAGAAGGTGGAGGGAGGGAGGGAGGGGGAAGAAGGTGGAGGGAGGGAGGGAGGGGGAAGAAGGTGGAGGGAGGGAGGGGAAGAAGGTGGAGGGAGGGAGGGGGAAGAAGGTGGAGGGAGGGAGGGGGAAGAAGGTGGAGGGAGGGAGGGGGAAGAAGGTGGAGGGAGGGAGGGGGAAGAAGGTGGAGGGAGGGAGGGGGAAGAAGGTGGAGGGAGGGAGGGAGGGGGAAGAAGGTGGAGGGAGGGAGGGAGGGGGAAGAAGGTGGAGGGAGGGAGGGAGGGGGAAGAAGGTGGAGGGAGGGAGGGAGGGGGAAGAAGGTGGAGGGAGGGAGGGAGGGGGAAGAAGGTGGAGGGAGGGAGGAGGGGGAAGAAGGTGGAGGGAGGGAGGGGGAAGAAGGTGGAGGGAGGGAGGGGGAGAGGGTGGAGGGAGGGAGGGGGAGAGGGTGGAGGGAGGGAGGGGAGAGGGTGGAGGGAGGGAGGGGGAGAGGGTGGAGGGAGGGAGGGGGAGAGGGTGGAGGGAGGGAGGGGGAGAGGGTGGAGGGAGGGAGGGGGGAGAGGGTGGAGGGAGGGAGGGGGAGAGGGTGGAGGGAGGGAGGGGGAGAGGGTGGAGGGAGGGAGGGGGAGAGGGTGGAGGGAGGGAGGGGAGAGGGTGGAGGGAGGGGAGAGGGTGGAGGGAGGGAGGGGAGAGGGTGGAGGGAGGGAGGGGGATAGGGTGGAGGGAGGGAGGGGGAGAGGGTGGAGGGAGGGGCAGAAGGTGGAGAGAGGGAGGGATGAGGGAGGGAGGGAGCGAAGGTGCAGGGAGGGAAGGAGAGAGGGTGGAGGGGGAGGAGAGAGTGAGAGAGGGGGGAGGGAGGGAGGGAGTGAGAGAGCGGGAGGGGGGAGGTGTGTTTTCTTGTTGTAGGGACACAGCTCCCAGAAACTATTCCCCCCCCCCCCCGCTGTTGCTGCTGGTGCTGGTACTGGTACTAAATGTTGTTGCTGCTGTTTCAGGTCAGTGCTGAGAGTGCTGGAACATTTCAGCAGGGATCAAAGGCTGGGGGTGGGGGGAATCAGGAATTCCTCTTGCTTTAAGGTGCTGTGTGGGCTGCAAGTGGACCCACTGAGGGAGTGGGACACAGTAGGTTCACATTACACACCGTGATCATGAGAGGGAGCTGAAAGGAAGGCACTTAATGTCTTCAGATTAACCCCTGGGATGGGAACAGTGGCATCTGGACCCTGAGCAACACTCAGTGACACTGGGATGGGACAGTTTGGTAGAGTGATATTGGATTGAGTACTCAGCACTGGGTTCAGGCATATGAGAAATTTTACAATCCCCAATCAGTGGAAATGGTTTATCTCTACCTACCCTGCCTTTTCATGTTAATATCTTGAAAATGTCAATCACATCACCTCAACCTTTTGAAATTCTAGAAAAAAAGACATAATTTGTGTCATCTCTCTTTATACTTTAACCCCTGAAGTCCTGGTATCATTCTTGTAAACCGATCATTTGTATTCTTTCCAAGGCCAGTCTATCCTTCCTACGGTGCGGGTCCCAGATCTGCTCACAGTATTCCAAGTGGGGTCTAAGCATAATGACTGCATCCGTGTACTCCAGTCCTCTGGATTTAAAGACTAGAGCTCCATTACTTCTCATTATTTCCTGTTCTTGCCATTTTAAATATCTATCCACTTGAACCCCCAAGTCTCTTTGGATAATTACTGTATTTGACTTCCCACCATCTAGACAAGAGGCGCCAAGTTTGTCAGATTAATGGTGGAGGGAGATGAGATCAGTTTCGGGAGGTGGGGAGTGGCACCTTTTGGAGATAGGGTTATTTTGAGTTTGTGGCTATTTATTTGAATCCACAATCAAATCAGTTAATCCTCAGTTGTCACCTATCACAGTATCTAATTTTATTTTGAAGTAATTTGTAAGTGCAGATTATAATTTTAGAAGCTGTGAATAGGACTGGTATGGGATTGGGATATAACGTAGTAGCAGTGAATACTGGACAAATACTTCCAATCTTTTCCAGGTGACACGCCTGTCCCAGTTTCTGGGTTCCTTGGGGAGCAGGTTGTACTGCCCTGTACCTACAAAGGGAATGGCTCAGTCTCTGATTTATGGGTAATCTGGAGGACACGCAAATATGAATTTTTACACAAGTTTGTCAATGGGAGTGATGACTTGTCAAGACAAGACCCACAGTTCAGAAACAGAACAAACCTGTTCAAAGATCAACTGGAACAAGGCAACTGGTCAGTTCTATCGCTGACCTCAAGGAGACAGACCATGATGTGTATTAGCGAGAGATTTACAGTAAGAGGAGAAAACAACTTCATTGGGAGAAAGTTGTTCAAGTCAACCTCTCTGTGACAGGTGAGAGGTCTATATTTCAGCTATTGTTTCATCTCTGACTTGAGATGGCACATTCATTGTTAATTGACTAGTCTAGAGTATTTGAACATTTCTGCAGTTTGTTTCACACACCGTACTAAACACATGATGTTTCCTTTAGAGCGAGCTCCTACACCTGGACCGAACACACCTGTACCAGGTAAATCTGTTTCTAAACTACTGCATGTGTTTTCAGCTCTTACATTGGATCATGCTGGATAGGTTGAAATGCTGTGTGATATTTTACGAAAAGATGACTCAGTTAGAGTGAGTGGTGTGAGTTACTGTCACTGTTACCTGGAACTGGTCCTTAAGCTCCCTGGAATTGTTCTTTCTGTTTCTGAGACTCCCCTTCCTGTCCCTCATGTACAGAACTCTGAGAATTCCTGCTTCCGTTAGCATTAGCGTTTCTGGAATTCTGTGTGGGGAGTCTCGTTTCCATGTGAATGGAACCATCCTGTTGGAAAACTGATGGAATTGGGAGTGAAATCAGTGTAGAGTAATATTGATCCAGGTGTAACCTGGCCTTCCACCTCGTCCAAGGGAGAAAGGGAATTTTCTCACCTTGTTGAGATTTCTTTGGTTCCATCTGGCTTTGTGCTGTTTCCAGTTTTTAAAGTTGCGTGCACTGTACAGGGAATTGTCATTATAAATGCTACAATTCTGAGCTTTACACTTCCCACAGAAATGAAAGCAGAGTGATAGATCACAGCTCCTTCAAAATCTGGTATTGGTGTTTGAGATTTCCAAGTCAGTTTATTCAATAAAAATCTGAAAATATAAAATTATTCCCAATGAAAGTACCCGGGAAGCTGTTCGATTGTTGTAAAACCCCATCCGGTTCCCTCATGTCTCTGTAGGGAAGGAAACCTGCTGTCCTGACCCGGGCTGGTCTCTATGTGACTCCAGTCCCACACTAATCTGGGGGATGTTTACCTGGCCTTTTTAATTATCTGAGCACATCAATCAGTTTGTACCAAACCCCTAGACAGGAAAATACACAATAAAACTGAATGGGTCACTGGCTGTGAGTCAGACATCGAATCAGGACACAGCAATGACACAGCCAGCCCAGCTGACCCTGCAAAGTCCCTCTCACGAACATCTGGGGACTGGGGTCCAACTTGGGAGACTGTAGAACACAGTCACACTGACAGAAATAGCACAACATCCCAGACTCCCCGATCACCATCCCTGGGTATGTCCTGTCCCACTGGAAGGACAGGCCCACCAGAGGTGAGGGCACAGAGAGATATAGTCCAGAGGGACTGACCCTGGATAGAAGGCAGTGCGGTATAATATTGAAAGTCGTATGAAACACTTTCCTTTCAATGCTGTCAGCTTCTCCACAGGAGAATAATCTTAAATTTAAAATTTCATCATCTGTTGTATTTCATTGAGGGGAGATTGATGCTGGTCAGTGTTCATTGTGGGGCTCTGTGCGTGTGTGTGTGTGTGTGGGATGGTCTGGTGTGTGTGAATATTGGGATCTAACCTCCCACATCCCTCCAGGACTAGAATTACCCAGGGATCTGTTTGTACTGGGGCTGGTTCTGAAACACGAAGTGCTGAAGGTCTCTGCTGTTAGTTTAGTTTGTGTGTCCCAGTCTGTTAATGGCTTCATTCTGTCTCTGGGTCCTGGACTCTCCACTGGAGCAAGAGTTGGATTGGGAATTGGGATTGCTGCTGGGATTGTTGTTGGAATTGTGGGTTACATTGTCCTAAAGCGACGAAGATGGTGAGTTCTGAAATGTTCCGCTATTTCCATGGTAACCCTTTGATCTTTGTATAACATTGTGTGAAATGTTGCTGAGCTCTGTCCCTGTCCATTCCCTGAGCTGTGAGGATGCTTCAATCCAGCCTGTCATTGAGCAGCAGCATCCAGTCACTTCCAGCTTGTCATCCTCTCGCTGCTGAACAGTCCTAGTGGGATTGGAAAGGAGCAAATATTATCCCACTGGAGAACCAGAGGATGGGGCACATATTGGGAATTTCAGGAGGTATTTGGGAAGGTGCCACAGAATAGGTTGTTGTACAAGATGAGGGCCCAGGGGATTGGGGGGTAATATAGCATGGATTGTGGATTGGTTAATGGACAGGAACAGAGCAGGAACAAATGGGTCATTGTCAGTTGTCAGGATGTAACTGGTGCTGCAAGGATCAGTGCTGGGACCTCAGTGACTCACAATCTATATCAGTGACTGAGATGGGGGGATAGAGTGGGATTGTCCCAGTTTGCTGCTGATACAAAGCTCAGTGGGAAAGTAAGCTGTGAGGGGGCTACAGAGGCTGCAAACAGGGATAAACTGGTTCACGTTTATACTCCGTGTGGGTGTGGATGCTCCATCGTTAAATCTGTTTCAGACTGAGATGGATAGATTTGAACATTCCCATCCTTTTTCCAATCCCTCCATGGCCTCAGCCCTCCCTATCTGTAACCACCTTCAGCTGTACAGCCCTCAGATCTCTGTGCTCCTGTATCCCTGATATTTCCATTGCTGCCCCATTGGTGGCTGTGCCTTCGGCTGCCTGGCTCTGAAGCTCTGCAATTCCTCACCTAAACCTCTTTGTCTGAGTTTCTCTCCTTTTGTCTCCCTCTGTCTCTCCAATGCCTCTTTCTCTCTTGTCTTTTACTACACTGCAGAATGTGCAAAGTGCTATCGAAATGCAAGTTGTTGTTCACGCTCCTGCACTTGTCAAATCACACAGCCCATCCCTTCTCCAGGGTATAGAAGGGTTCAGTCACTGGGAAGTCCATCTCAGATTTCCTTGTTTCTTTCAATATCCACATCTCTGTGCTGCCCGCCTATCCCCACACACAGCCCTCACTGTGGGAGGAGGAACTATCGCAGGTTTCTCCCACTCTCTCCTCTGGCCCTCCCTCTGTCAGTCAGCACAGCTCCTGTGGAGTGTCCAGCTCTTGCCCATTGCCTCCCCTATAAGCCTCTTCTCCTCTACACTCTGTGCTCCATCACCGTGCAGCTCCTGTCAGCCATTTTCCGGCTGCCATTGGTCCCCAGGATGTTGAGGGTCATTTCATGTGTCTGTGCTCCTGAACAGCTCCTTTACACATGCATCCAAAGTGTTGGATTCTTTTAACCTGTTCTCTGCTGGTTTCTCTTACAATAGCAAACAAAATCTACACAACATGGCAGCATCGAATGGTGACCCTTTGAGAGAGGTGACCTGTTCAGGTGAAGCACGGTGCCTTGTGCCAACAGCACCTGATCATCAGGATGGAGCGGCAGGAGAACAAAACCTTCTGGGGAAAGGGACTGTCCAGCACTGACTGAGTTTCCACCACACTGAGCCTGTAGATCGAGTGATTCCTGATGAAAAGCCTGAGCTCAGGATTGGGATCAACAATCACCTTTCACTTTGCACAAATCCTTCTGAGCAGCACAACCTCAGGAAAACTCCCAGTGGGAGCGTTGTCCCTTTATTCAAAAAACCGACCAAATGTTTCATCCTCTGCATCATATCTCAGCATTACTGTTACAGTCTGTGTCCAAACACTGTCTCAGGGTTCAGCTGTGTAACCCTAACTCTAACCCCCAACACTAATCCTGTGAGTTATTTTTCACAGATAATTTATTTATTCTTAATTAAGAACTTTAATAACTTGTTCTCAGTGTGGGTGATGTTGTCAGGGCCCCATTTATTGTCCATGTGGCCTTGACCCACTGCAGTCCTTGTAGTGATGGTGCTCCCACAGTGGGGAACATGGGAAGAGGCTTCAGAAACTCTCCCTGCAGCAGCACCTACTGGGCAAAGCCAGGAACTACATTACAACCACCTGGTGAAGAAGCACTTGGAAAGATAGTGGTTCCAAATGAGCCTATTGGACTATAACCTAATGTTGTGTGATTTTTAACTTTACAATACTACAGGAAATAATGTAATGTAATGAAGGTATTAATAATATATTGATCTTGTGCTGATATGTCCCGTATGTTTATTTCTGACTTTTGTGTATGAAACAAGATGGTAAATATTTTATATGCAAATATTTCTATATTTTTATCCTGGATATTTCTTACATTTCTACCTCTGCTTTTTGTTCTGAGCTGTGATTAAAGAAAAGCTGCTGCTGATATCAGTGGGTCTACAGTCTGATGTTTAATGACACTGCGGTCACTGCATGAACAGAGGGGCTGCTGTCTACAGGCAGTAAGTCCCTGATACGACCTGGAGAGAATGGAATTGGCTGAAGACTGGGATCAGTGATTGTGGGAATCTCAGGAGGAGCAGGAACATTTATCCAGTCGGTGTTCCTGGCTGGAGATGTTCTGTGAACTCTTCAGTCTTTGACATTGTGCCAAGGGGAGGTACATAGGAGCAGGAGTCGGCCAATTAAGTTGTTTGAGCCTGGTCTGCCATTCTCGATCCTGGCTGATCATCTACTTCAAAAGAACAAAACAACAAAAGACAAGTACAGCACAGGAACAGGCCCTTCGGCCCTCCAATCCTGCTTTCACTAAACTAACAAACAAACCTTCTGCCCTTATTCAGTCTGTATCCCTCTATTCCCTCCATATTCCTGTAATCGTCTGGATGCCTCTTCAATGTCACCAATGTGCCTGCTTCCACCACCTCCCCTGGCAGTGTGTTCCAGGCTCCTACCACTGTGTGAAAACCTTCCCGCGCACATCTCCTTAAACCTCCTCCTATCACCTTGAACCTGTGCCCCTTGTAATTGAAACTTCAACCCTGGGAAAAAGCCTCTGACTATCCACCCGATCCATGCCTCTCATAATTCTGTAGACCTCTGTCAGGTCTCCACTCAGCCGCTGTCTTCCCAGTGAAAACAACCCTAGTCTTTTTAACTTTTCTTTGTGGCCAATGCCCTCGAGATCTGGCAACATCCTGGTGAACCTTCTCTGTGCTCTCTCCATGTCCTTCTGGTAGCATGGCAACCAAATCCCATGACCATAATCCTGCCCCTTCCCCATATCTCTCGCTGTGACCAGTGACTAGAAATGTGCCCCCTCTCCCCAGCCCACTGCCCTGTTCTACATTTCTGTCTCATCCTCCCCCTCGTTTCTCCCTCCCTCTCTGGAATATTCCTGCAGTTTCAGAACACAAACACACTTTCCTCTTCCTAGCATTCCAGAAAACTCTGATATTCCCAAGATGATTTCTCCAAGCCTTTCCCTGACTCCTGCCCCAGTTTCTGTTTCTGCTTCCCACCAGATCTTTCCCTCCTTTGGTGAGCCTGGGAGATCCCACCTTTTATTTCCCTTCAAGCTCTCCATTAGCGTTTTCCCTTCTCCCCATGAAGTTTAGATATTGAGTCGTCGGCTCCCCACCTAAAGGGCCTGTCTCCTTTCCATGTCCCTCAGCCCTGTGTGGGGCTTCTCCTTCTCTCTCCAGCCCTTTCCTGGCCCCTGGCCCACGGTGACTCTCTCTCATTCGGGGATTCGGGGCTACCGGCCGTGTGCAGGGTTAGTCCAGCCTCACCGACCCAACCGCTGCCCCTCCCCCTGCAATCCCCTGGAGTTGGGTGATTTTGAACTTTGTGGTTCCAGACTGTTTATAAACAGGGCTTGGAGTTTGGCCAAGTTCATGAGGAATCAGAGGGAAATATTTCTCTTAATTCATTTCTAGCAGTGACTCGCTGGGCCCGCGTTTACTCTCGAATTAGGAGAATTAGAATATCTTTATTGTCACGTGTACTCAAGTACAGGAGTACGGTGAAACCTTTACGATGTCAAACCTTGGATACAATATAGAGCGATTCAAAAGGGAAGTTGTGTTACTTTACTATGATTCTCAGTAAGATATAAGACACCGCTCCCGGCTCACAGCCGCTCCATGTCCCCGCTCCCGGCTCACAGCCGCTCCAAGTCCCCGCTCTGTGCCTCTAACCCACTCACTTGCCCTTGGGGGTGTTGCTGAGCCACCTTCCTGACCCACTGCAGTCCTAGTCCTGGAGGACCATGGGGCTGCTCTCATTACAGAGAGAGAGGGCTGATGGTGGTTGAACTGGTGCCCTGGATTCTGAACCGGTGCCCTCTGGACCTGGACTCTTAGCTGGGGCCTTCTTGAACCGCTGCAGTCCGGGTGCTTTGGGTAGACCCACACTGCCCTTAGCCAATTAGCTGGGTGGGAATTAGGATTAAGTTTACTGTCAGATGTACTCACATGGGGACAGTGAAAAGGTGACAAGGCATTGCTTAGGTACTGAGGTACCCAGGTCCAGATTGTCGGAATTCATTAGAAAAAGAAAATAAAAGTCCAGCATTAGGTACCAAAATACAAAGCCATCGGAATTAATTGGAGAGTAAGTGCAGAGTTACAGTTTCCCCACTCCAGTCTGTGCTGGTACCTGGCCAGCCTCATCTCCAGCACACCATGGATCTCAGCACCAGACCGTGATGGGGACTTGTCTCCACACCATGCCAGGCCTGGCCTCCAAGGGCCGGATCCACAGTGCCCCTTCCGCTGCTGAAGCAGCCCCCACCGCCGAAAGGACCCTGGACAGCCGTTGCTCAAGCTGCACCTGCCCCTGGCACAAGGAAACGGCCCGGACCCACTGGCCCAGCAGCTCCCTGCAACCTCCCCCCTTCATTGCAGCTGCAAACAACAACAAACAAAATGCATTTGCTACAAAAGGCAAGTGAATACATTGAAAAAGAAAGAAGGATTTGTCCTTGTTGTGTACAGGATATACTGGGACACCTTTCCACATTGTTGGGGAGATACCAGTGTTATAACTGTACTCACAGAGCTAGGGAGACAGCAAGTGATCCGTGATTGTGGGAATCTCAGGAGGAGAAAGTGAGGGCTGCAGATGCTGGAGATCAGAGCTGAAAATGTGTTGCTGGAAAAGCGCAGCAGGTCAGACAACATCCAAGGAGCAGGAGAATCGACGTTTCGGGCATAAGCCCTTCTTCAGGAATTAGGAAAGTGTGTCCAGCAGGCTAAGATAAAAGGTAGGGAGGAGGGACTTGGGGGAGGGGCGTTGGGAATGCGATAGGTGGAAGGAGGTCAAGGTGAGGGTGATAGGCCGGAGTGGGGGTGGAGGTGGAGAGGTCAGGAAGAAGATTGCAGGTTAAGAAGGAGGTGCTGAATTCGATAGATTTGACTGAGACAAGGTGCGGGAAGGGGAAATGAGGAAACTGGAGAAATCTGAGTTCATCCCTTGTGGTTGGAGGGTTCCTAGGCGGAAGATGAGGCGCTCTTCCTCCAACCGTCGTGTTGCTATGGTCTGGCGATGGAGGAGTCCAAGGACCTGCATGTCCTTGGTGGAGTGGGAGGGGGAGTTGAAGTGTTGAGCCACGGGGTGGTTGGGTTGGTTGCTCCGGGTGTCCCAGAGGTATTCTCTGAAACATTCCGCAAGTAGGCGGCCTGTCTCCCCAATATAGAGGAGGCCACATCGGGTGCAGCGGATGCAGTAAATGATGTGTGTGGAGGTGCAGGTGAATTTGTGGTGGATATGGAAGTTTCCCTTGGGGCCTTGGAGGGAAGTAAGGGGGGAGGTGTGGGCGCAAGTTTTGCATTTCTTGGTCACGGAGGGAGTGGTCTTTCTGAACGCTGATAGGGGAGGGGAGGGAAATATATCCCTGGTGGTGGGGTCCGTTTGGAGGTGGCGGAAATGACGGCGGATGATACGCTGTATATGGAAGTTGGTGGGGTGGTAGGTGAGGACCAGTGGGGTTCTGTCCTGGTGGCGGTTGGAGGGGCGGGGCTCAAGGGCAGAGGATCGGGAAGTGGAGGAGATGCGGTGGAGGGCATCGTCGATCACGGTCTGGGGGGAAACTGCGGTCTTTGAAGAAGGAGGCCATCTGGGTTGTACGGTATTGGAACTGGTCCTCCTGGGAGCAGATGTGGCGGAGACAAAGGAATTGGGAAAATGGGATGGCGTTTTTACAGGGGGCAGGGTGGGAAGAGGTGTAGTCTAGGTAGCTGTGGGAGTCGATCGGTTTATTGTAAATGTCCGTGTTGATTCGGTCGCCCAAGATAGAAATGGAAAGGTCTAGGAAGGGGAGGAAGGAGTCTGAGACGGTTCAGGTGAATTTGAGGTCTGGGTGGAAGGTGTTGGTAAAGTGGATGAACTGTTCAACCTCCTCGTGGGAGCACGAGGCAGCGCCGATACAGTCATCGATGTAGTGGAGCAAAAGGTGGGGGGTGGTGCCAGTGTCGCTGCGGAAGATGGACTGTTCCACATATCCTACGAAGAGGCAGGCATAGCTGGGGCCCATGCGGGTGCCCATGGCTGCTCCTTTGGTTTGGAGGAAGTGGGAGGCTTGGAAAGAGAAGTTGTTCAGGGTGAGGACCAGTTCAGTCAGTCGAAGGAGGGTGTCAGTGGAAGGGTACTGGTTGGTGCGGCAGGAAAGGAAGAAGCGAAGGGCTTTGAGTCCTTCATGATGGGGGATGGAGGTGTACAGGGACTGGATGTTCATGGTGAAGATAAGGCATTGGGGGCCGGGTAAGCGAAAATCATGGAGGAGGTGGAGGGCGTGGGTGGTGTCCCGAACGTAGGTGGGGAGTTCTTGGACTAAGGGGGACAGGACAATGTCGAGGTATACAGAGATGAGTTCGGTGGGGCAGGAGCAGGCTGAGACAATGGGTCGTCCGGGGCAGTCAGGTTTGTGGATTTTGGGCAGGAGGTAGAAACGGGTGGTGCGGGGTTGTGGGACTATGAGGTTGGAGGCGGTGGATGGGAGATCCCCTGAGGTGATGAGGTGAGGGATGGTCTGGGAGATGATGGTTTGGTGGTGGGAGGTGGGGTCATGGTCAAGGGGGCAGTAGGAGGAGGTGTCTGTGAGCTGACGTTTAGCCTCAGCGGTGTAAAGGTCGGTGCGCCAAACTACTATCGCGCCTACCTTGTCTGCCAATTTGGTGGTGAGTTTGGGGTTGGAATGGAGGGAGTGGAGGGCTGCACGTTCCGAGGGTGAGAGGTTGGAGTGGGTGAGGGGTGAAGAAGTTGAGGCAGTTAATGTCGCGGCGGCAGTTGGCTATGAAGAGGTCGAGGGCGGGTAAGAGGCCAGCACGGGGTGTCCAGGTGGATGGGGTGTGTTGGAGGCAGGAGAAGGGGTGCTCAGAGGGTGGGCGAGAATCCTGGTTGAAGAAGTAGGTGCGGAGGCGAAGGAAGAATTGTTCGATGTCTTGCTGCGTGTTGAACTCGTTAATCCGAGAGCGTAGGTCGCGAATCTGTCGGCGATGGTCTTCCTGGCGATCGTGGAGGCGGTTGTCTGGGCGGCGATTGTGGAGGTGGTTGTCTGGGCGGCGATCGTGGAGGTGGTTGTCTGGGCGGCGATTGTGGAGGCGGTTGTCTGGGCGGCGATCGTGGAGGTGGTTGTCTGGGCGGCGATTGTGGAGGTGGTTGTCTGGGCGGCGATTGTGGAGGGGGGTGTCTGGGCGGTGATTGTGGAGGGGGGTGTCTGGGCGGCGATTGTGGAGGGGGGTGTCTGGGCGGCGATTGTGGAGGCGGTTGTCTGGGCGGCGATTGTGGAGGCGGTTGTCTGGGCGGCGATTGTGGAGGGGGGTGTCTGGGTGGCGATCGTGGAGGGGGTTGTCTGGGCGGCGATTGTGGAGGGGGGTGTCTGGGCGGCGATTGTGGAGGCGGTTGTCTGGGCGGCGATTGTGGAGGTGGTTGTCTGGGCGGCGATTGTGGAGGGGGGTGTCTGGGCGGCGATTGTGGAGGGGGTTGTCTGGGCGGCGATTGTGGAGGGGGGTGTCTGGGCGGCGATTGTGGAGGGGGGTGTCTGGGCGGCGATTGTGGAGGGGGTTGTCTGGGCGGCGATTGTGGAGGGGGTTGTCTGGGCGGCGATTGTGGAGGGGGTGTCTGGGCGGTGATTGTGGAGGGGGGTGTCTGGGCGGCGATCGTGGAGGGGGTTGTCTGGGCGGCGATCGTGGAGGGGGGTGTCTGGGCGGCGATTGTGGAGGGGGTTGTCTGAGCGGCGATTGTGGAGGGGGGTGTCTGGGCGGCGATTGTGGAGGGGGTGTCTGAGCGGCGATTGTGGAGGGGGGTGTCTGGGCGGCGATTGTGGAGGGGGTTGTCTGGGCGGCGATTGTGGAGGGGGGTGTCTGGGCGGCGATCGTGGAGGTGGTTGTCTGGGCGGCGATTGTGGAGGTGGTTGTCTGGGCGGCGATTGTGGAGGTGGTTGTCTGGGCGGTGATTGTGGAGGGGGTTGTCTGGGCGGCGATTGTGGAGGGGGTTGTCTGGGCGGCGATTGTGGAGGGGGGTGTCTGGGCGGCGATTGTGGAGGGGGTTGTCTGGGCGGCGATTGTGGAGGTGGTTGTCTGGGCGGCGATTGTGGAGGTGGTTGTCTGGGCGGCGATTGTGGAGGGGGTTGTCTGGGCGGCGATTGTGGAGGGGGTTGTCTGGGCGGCGATTGTGGAGGGGGTTGTCTGGGCGGCGATTGTGGAGGGGGGTGTCTGGGCGGCGATTGTGGAGGGGGTTGTCTGGGCGGCGATTGTGGAGGGGGTTGTCTGGGCGGCGATTGTGGAGGGGGGTGTCTGGGCGGTGATTGTGGAGGGGGGTGTCTGGGCGGTGATTGTGGAGGGGGGTGTCTGGGCGGTGATTGTGGAGGCTGCAAGGTCGGTGGGGGGGAAGTGACGTCATGGTCCGTGGCGGCGGTTGCTGTAGCGGCCGGGTGGTTAATGGCGCCGGACTGATTTCGGAGGCCGATGGAAGATTCTGGAACAGTTGAGGAACCCGGAGTGTGGGGGTAAGTACATGAAAGTTTTTGGTACTTACTGTCTTTACTTTCCGATATGGCGAGGAAGATCTGTTTGTTTAGTTTATGGATCGTTCTGTGGATGAAGAATAGTAGAGGTCCTTTGCAGGTCTGTGAGAGTGTTGTCCTGAGCTGGGGGGGGGGGGCTGTGAGAGTGTTGTCCTGAGCTGGGGGGGGGGGGCTGTGAGAGTGTTGTCCTGAGCTGGGGGGGGCTGTGAGAGTGTTGTCCTGAGCTGGGGGGGGCTGTGACAGCGTTGTCCTGAGCTGGGGGGGGCTGTGAGAGTGTTGTCTAAAGCTGGGGCGGGGTTGTGAGAGTGTTGTCCTGAGCTGGGGGGGGGGGGGGCTGTGAGAGTGTTGTCCTGACCTGGGGGGGGCTGTGAGAGTGTTGTCCTGAGCTGGGGGGGGGGGGGGGGGGGCGCTGTGAGAGTGTTGTCCTGAGCTGGGGGGGCGGGTCTGTGAGAGTGTTGTCCTGAGCTGGGGGGCGGCTGTGAGAGTGTTGTCCTGAGCTGGGGGGGGGGTGGTCTGTGAGAGTGTTATCCTGAGCTGGGGGGGGGGGCTGTGAGAGTGTTGTCCTGAGCTGGGGTGGAGGGGGTGCTGTGAGAGTGTTGTCCTGAGCTGGGGGGGGCGGGGGGCTGTGACAGTGTTATCCTGAGCTGGGGGGGGTCTGTGACAGTGTTGTCCTGAGCTGGGGGGGGGGGTGCTGTGACAGCGTTGTCCTGAGCTGGGGGGGGTCTGTGGCAGTGTTGTCCTGAGCTGGGGGGGCGGGGGGGGGGCGCTGTGAGAGTGTTATCCTGAGCGGGGGGGGGGGATGTGAGAGTGTTGTCCTGAGCTGGGGGGCGCTGTGAGAGTGTTATCCTGAGCGGGGGGGGGGGGATGTGAGAGTGTTGTCCTGAGCTGGGGGGCGGCTGTGAGAGTGTTGTCCTGAGCTGGGGGGGAGGGGGCTGTGACAGTGTTATCCTGAGCTGGGGAGGGGCTGTGACAGTGTTATCCTGAGCTGGGGGGGGGTCTGTGACAGTGTTATCCTGAGCTGGGGGGGGGCTGTGAGAGTGTTATCCTGAGCTGGGGGGGGGTCTGTGAGAGTGTTGTCCTGAGCTGGGGGGGGGGTCTGTGACAGTGTTGTCCTGAGCTGGGGAGGGGTCTGTGAGAGTGTTGTCCTGAGCTGTGGGGGGGGGGGCGGTGAGAGTGATGTCCCTGAGCTGGGGGGGGTCTGTGACAGTGTTGTCCTGAGCTGTGGGGGGGGGGGGGGCGGTGAGAGTGTTGTCCTGAGCTGGGGGGGGGAGCTGTGAGAGTGTTGTCCTGAGCTGGGGGGGGGTCTGTGACAGTGTTGTCCTGAGCTGGGGAGGGGCTGTGACAGTGTTGTCCTGAGCTGGGGAGGGGGGCTGTGAGAGTGTTGACCTGAGCTGGGGGGGGGTCTGTGACAGTGTTGTCCTGAGCTGGGGAGGGGCGGTGAGAGTGTTGTCCTGAGCTGGGGGGGGGGCTGTGACAGTGTTGTCCTGAGCTGGGGGGGGGGCGCTGTGAGAGTGTTGTCCTGAGCTGGGGAGGGGCGGTGAGAGTGTTGTCCTGAGCTGGGGAGGGGTCTGTGAGAGTGTTGTCCTGAGCTGGGGGGGGGGCGCTGTGAGAGTGTTGTCCTGAGCTGGGGGGGGGTCTGTGACAGTGTTGTCCTGAGCTGGGGAGGGGTCTGTGAGAGTGTTGTCCTGAGCTGGGGGGGGGGTGCTGTGAGAGTGTTGTCCTGAGCTGGGGGGGCGGGTCTGTGAGAGTGTTGCCTGAGGTGGGGAGGGGTCTGTGACAGTGTTGTCCTGAGCTGGGGGGCGGGTCTGTGACAGTGTTGTCCTGAGCTGGGGGGGGATGTGAGAGTGTTGTCCTGAGCTGGGGAGGGGCGGTGAGAGTGTTGTCCTGAGCTGGGGCGGGGGGGGGGGGGGGGGGGGGGGGCGGTGAGAGTGTTGTCCTGAGCTGGGGAGGGGTAGATGTGAGAGTGTTGTCCTGAGCTGGGGGGGGGGGTCTGTGAGAGTGTTGTCCTGAGCTGGGGGGCGGCTGTGAGAGTGTTGTCCTGAGCTGGGGGGGGGGTGGTCTGTGAGAGTGTTATCCTGAGCTGGGGGGGGGGGCTGTGAGAGTGTTGTCCTGAGCTGGGGTGGAGGGGGTGCTGTGAGAGTGTTGTCCTGAGCTGGGGGGGGCGGGGGGCTGTGACAGTGTTATCCTGAGCTGGGGGGGGTCTGTGACAGTGTTGTCCTGAGCTGGGGGGGGGGGTGCTGTGACAGCGTTGTCCTGAGCTGGGGGGGGTCTGTGGCAGTGTTGTCCTGAGCTGGGGGGGCGGGGGGGGGGCGCTGTGAGAGTGTTATCCTGAGCGGGGGGGGGGGATGTGAGAGTGTTGTCCTGAGCTGGGGGGCGCTGTGAGAGTGTTATCCTGAGCGGGGGGGGGGGGGATGTGAGAGTGTTGTCCTGAGCTGGGGGGCAGCTGTGAGAGTGTTGTCCTGAGCTGGGGGGGAGGGGGCTGTGACAGTGTTATCCTGAGCTGGGGAGGGGCTGTGACAGTGTTATCCTGAGCTGGGGGGGGTCTGTGACAGTGTTATCCTGAGCTGGGGGGGGGCTGTGAGAGTGTTATCCTGAGCTGGGGGGGGGTCTGTGAGAGTGTTGTCCTGAGCTGGGGGGGGGGTCTGTGACAGTGTTGTCCTGAGCTGGGGAGGGGTCTGTGAGAGTGTTGTCCTGAGCTGTGGGGGGGGGGGCGGTGAGAGTGTTGTCCCTGAGCTGGGGGGGGTCTGTGACAGTGTTGTCCTGAGCTGTGGGGGGGGGGGGGGGCGGTGAGAGTGTTGTCCTGAGCTGGGGGGGGGAGCTGTGAGAGTGTTGTCCTGAGCTGGGGGGGGGTCTGTGACAGTGTTGTCCTGAGCTGGGGAGGGGCTGTGACAGTGTTGTCCTGAGCTGGGGAGGGGGGCTGTGAGAGTGTTGACCTGAGCTGGGGGGGGGTCTGTGACAGTGTTGTCCTGAGCTGGGGAGGGGCGGTGAGAGTGTTGTCCTGAGCTGGGGGGGGGGCTGTGACAGTGTTGTCCTGAGCTGGGGGGGGGGCGCTGTGAGAGTGTTGTCCTGAGCTGGGGAGGGGCGGTGAGAGTGTTGTCCTGAGCTGGGGAGGGGTCTGTGAGAGTGTTGTCCTGAGCTGGGGGGGGGGCGCTGTGAGAGTGTTGTCCTGAGCTGGGGGGGGGTCTGTGACAGTGTTGTCCTGAGCTGGGGAGGGGTCTGTGAGAGTGTTGTCCTGAGCTGGGGGGGCGGTGCTGTGAGAGTGTTGTCCTGAGCTGGGGGGGCGGGTCTGTGAGAGTGTTGCCTGAGGTGGGGAGGGGTCTGTGACAGTGTTGTCCTGAGCTGGGGGGCGGGTCTGTGACAGTGTTGTCCTGAGCTGGGGGGGGATGTGAGAGTGTTGTCCTGAGCTGGGGAGGGGCGGTGAGAGTGTTGTCCTGAGCTGGGGCGGGGGGGGGGGGGGGGCGGTGAGAGTGTTGTCCTGAGCTGGGGAGGGGTAGATGTGAGAGTGTTGTCCTGAGCTGGGGGGGGGGGTCTGTGAGAGTGTTGCCTGAGGTGGGGAGGGGTCTGTGACAGTGTTGTCCTGAGCTGGGGGGAGGGGTCTGTGACAGTGTTGTCCTGAGCTGGGGGGTGATGTGAGAGTGTTGTCCTGAGCTGGGGAGGGGTCTGTGAGAGAGTTGTCCTGAGCTGGGGGGGGGGGCTGAGAGAGTGTTGTCCTGAGCTGGGGGGGGGGCGCTGTGAGAGTGTTGTCCTGAGCTGGGGAGGGGTCTGTGAGAGTGTTGTCCTGAGCTGGGGGGGGGGGCTGTGAGAGTGTTGTCCTGAGCTGGGGGGGGTGCGCTGTGAGAGTGTTGTCCTGAGCTGGGGTAGGTCTAATTGCAGGGAATGTAGGTAGCGGTGCATGGCTGCAAGCGTGGAGCGGAGGATCCGGAGGGAGGTCTGTTGCTGGAGGCTTCGCATTTGTTGTAGGTACTGGTTGTCCTGGTTGGGTCCAAATTTTGTTGGTCGGAACGTAGTCCGGAGTCCGTACGCGATCAGTCGGTTCCGTGGGCAGGTGCTGAGGAAGGAGATGTGGCTGTGGTAGCAAGTGTGTTTGAGAATGTGGCTGAAGAGCTTCTGTGAGGAGAAGCCTGGAATCTCAGGAGGAGTCTGGGAATGATCATCCAGACGGTGTTCCTGGTGGTTGGGAGTATTGGTGTTTGGGGGAGGCTCTGTTGTTCAAATGTTGTAAGCCTCTCTGCAGTACCATCCTTACCCACTTGGTGGTGGTGTTACTCAGTGTCTCAGCAATTTGAAGTTAAAAATCACACACCACCAGGTGGACAGCACATTAGGTGGAAACTTTCAGTGAGTGACACTGCAGGACACCCACAGAACTCCATGCCCTGTTTGACCGACCTGACTCTCTCTCTGACTCCAGGCGGTGTGTGTGTGTGAGAGAGAGGGGAGAGAGTCACTGTGGACCAGGGGCCAGGAAAGGGCTGGAGAGAGAAGGAGAAGCCCCACACAGGGCTGAGGGACATGGAAAGGAGACAGGCCCTTTAGGTGGGGAGCCGAGGAGTCAATATCTAAACTTCATGGGGAGAAGGGAACAACGTGAATGGAGAGCTTGAAGGGAAATAAAAGGTGGGATCTCCCAGACCAGAGGAGGGAAAGATCTGGTGGGAAGCAGAAACAGAAACTGGAGCAGGAGTCAGGGAAAGGCTTGGAGAAATCATCTTGGGAATATCAGAGTTTTCTGGAATGCTAGGAAGAGGGAAGTGTGTTTGTGTGTGTGTGTTCAGAAACTGCAGGATTATTCCAGAGAGGGAGGGAGAAACAAGGGGCAGGATGAGACAGAAATGTAGAAGAGGGCAGTGGGCTGGGGAGAGGGGGCTTCCTGAGGGCACATTGTGCTGGGATATGAAGGGCTGGGGTAAGGTAGGCAGCTGGGGAGGGGGGGTGGAGTTTGGAGCAGAGGCAGAGGGGAGCTAAGCAGGAGACAGAGGGAGGGAGGGAGAGGGGGAGGTGATTCAAGCTGTCTCCCACAGGGATAGATGTACTGTCTCCAGACCCTGACAGTGAAACATTGCTGCTGAATCTGGGTTGAAATAATTTATGTTTGGTTTTGCGGGGGGAGAGAGAGAGTCAGGTCGGTCAAACAGGGCATGGAGTTCTGTGGGTGTCCTGCAGTGTCACTCACTGAAAAGTTTCCACCTAATGTGCTGTGTGTTGTGGTTCTGAAGCTGTTTGCTGGGCAGTGAGTTGGAACTGATTCCTCTTGGTTTTCCTTTCGTTAAAAAGCATGTGTCATTCTGCCCTGGGTTGGGAGGGGTTTGGAGGGGAAATGTACTGCAAAGCTGAAGGATTTGAGGATTCTAGTTCCTGCAACAGTTCTTAGGAGACGAGGGGGAATTTACTTTAACTTCAGATGTTGCTAATTGGCATGTAGAAACAAATATTTCAGGTAGTTTTGAATTCTAAACAGAAAGAAATGAAGACATTTGCAGAGATTTGATTAATCTTCCATCGAGCTGCAGGACTGGGGCAAGTTCCCGAGCTTTAAAGATTCCAGTTCCTGGGTAATGGGGAACACTGTGACCAG
The DNA here is from genome assembly GCF_037043375.1 of Chiloscyllium plagiosum. Taxonomy (NCBI): domain Eukaryota; kingdom Metazoa; phylum Chordata; class Chondrichthyes; order Orectolobiformes; family Hemiscylliidae; genus Chiloscyllium; species Chiloscyllium plagiosum. The sequence continues at coordinate 26,120,300 of NW_028270176.1, read as the reverse complement.
AAAGCCGAAATACATTGCCACAACTGTGGAGGAAGCTCTTGTCATTTTCAAATTCCAAACCCCCAAACCCAAGTTACAGATGAAATAATTGGAATGGAGTCAACTCCCAGGGGACACAAGAACCAGGGAGCCCCGAGACCCACAACCTGCTGATCTGTAATGGTGTGTGAGTGCCTCTGGAAAAGGTCACACAATGTACACTTTCAACAAACCGATGACCCAGAACATTGGTAATCCCACCCAATGATTGTAAAAGCGAGGTTAAGGCAGGTCACAGAATGTGCAGCACAATCGAAATGTCGCAATGAGAAGGAAAGTGAATGAACAGATACACAGACGGGAGGTTTGTATTTGGAGTGGAACATGTTTCCATGATCACCTGGAGCAGGTGGGAATATACATTAACCCAGGGGGAGGTTATATCCAACACAGACAAATTTGAAAACTCTTAGGGGCTGCGGGAAGATGCTGGGTCACAGTTAAGATTCACCAATCATTATTCCCAGCAGCAAGTGTTTCAGGGGATCGGGAAAGGTTAGGTCTTACTTGTAAAACCAGGCTCAGCTCTTCAACATGAGGCACAATCCTCTATCCCAACACTATACTCCCGCTCTCTCCCTATAACCCTCAACACTTCAGCCTGGAGTAATGAGTTTTCTGAAACATTTTCAGTGATTTCCCCTCCACAACTTTCTGGGAGAGAATCCCACAGGTTCAATGTCCTCTGAGTGAAGACATTTCTCCTCAGCTCAGTCGGAAATGGCCTCTCCTGCGTCCTTAGGCTGTGACCCCTTGATCTGGAGCCCTGGCCAAGGGGAAACATTGTCCCTGCCTCCAGTCTGTCCCACCCTAGAACGGTTTTATTTCTGGAAGTCTTGTTTCCTGTTATCTCAAACCTGATCTTTCTGAAACATGCTGTCCGGGTCCCGGAGTCTGTGAGACGTTGAAATGTGTTCAAAAGGGGTTTTTTCGAATCAACCCAGAGATGTGATGACATACTTCTGGGGCAGGTGGGCTTGTACCTGGGTCTTCTGGCCCAGAGATAGGGACACTACCACTGCACCCCTTTCCCCTTTCTATGAAAGATCACTGGGGGATCTGATTGATTATCCATAATGAAGATGATGAAAATGATTTCATGGGTGGGAACAAATTGTCCAACACAACACAATGCTCCATGGCAACCATCTGTCTCAGGCTGGTTCCAGTTCTCCAGCAAAGCACAGTCCAAGCTGGAAGAAGATAAATTGAGTTTAACAATGTTAGAGCTGGAGGCTCTCCCATGACCTTACCCCAACCTCACACACCAGACTTTGTCATCACGGGGGCTGTTACCCCACCCAACCCATTGTTAACTTCCAACAGTCCCCATTAGCAGCTATTCATTCTCCCACATTGACCTTTACCCAGGCCTTTTTCCGCCCCACTATTTTTGGCCAACTTTTTCGACTCTATCCCACCCATCATTTACTCTCTACTCCATCCCTATCTTCTGCACAAATCCCAACCTTTATGCAGCTGCCATCAGTTCTGAAGAAGGGTCACTGAACCAGAAATCTTAACTCTGCTTTCTCTGCACAGGTGCTGCGAGACCTGCAGACTTTTTCCAGAAATTTGTTTTTCTTTGGTTTCTAGCATCAGCAGATTTTTTTTATTTACTGACGGTACAGAGTCAGTATGGATTTGAGGAGGAGTGTTCAGGGGATTGAGACAGGCTGAGTGAGTGGGTACATGGAATATAATGGGGAGAAGTGTAAGATTCTCCACTTTGGTCAGGGGAATGGAGGGGCAGAGTATTGTTTAAAATGTGAGTGTTTGGAAAGTGATATGTACAAATGGACTGAGATGTACTTGTTCATAAGCTGCTGAGAGATAGCACACAGGTACAGGAAGCAATTCAGAGGCAAATGGAAGACAGAGCTCGATCAATTTCTAGTCCCTGATCACAGTGAGAGATATGGGGAAGGGACAGGAATATGGTCATGAGGTAGATGATCAGCCAGCATCTAGAATGGCAGAGCAAGCTCCAACAATTTAATTGGCCGACTCCTGGCCCTAATGTAAAAGACTGAAATGTTTACAACCATCTCCAGCCAGGAACACCAACTGGATGATCATTCCCAGCCTCCTCCTGAGATTCCCACAATCACTGATCACACTCTTCAGCCAATTCCATTCACTCCAAGTCGGATCAGGGACTTACTGCCTGGAGACTGCAGCCCCTCTGTCCATGCAGTGACCAGCAGAGTCAATAAACATCAGACTGTAGACCCACTGATATCAGCACCAGCTTCTCTTTAATCACAGCTTGGAGCAAAACCTTCACTTGGATCATACAGGTCACAGTATATATGCAGGTACAATCATTGGTCATTAAAATCATTCCAATTATACTCAATTTCCATAAAAAGTATAAAATGTATAAATATGGAGAGATAAGGACCTGCAGAATAAATATTCATGTTCAGCATTGACAACCAACCAATTGCAGGGCGACACAGTTGCACATCCCTGGGTTTAACAATAATGCCCGAGTGTACAAACAGATATCAATTCAGTATCAGCACCGTGGACTGAATGATCTCCTCTCTATCACACAGAATCCACATACTCACAATGCAATATAAACTGATTTCAATCTGTAACATTAATGTTGAAATATAACTCAGAGGAGGAAACACTTGGACAGTGTTTCTAGGGAATGGAGATAACACTCCCACTGGGAGTTTCCCTCCTGAGATGGTACTGCTAAGAGAGTTTGTGCAAAGTGGGAAGTGATTGTTGATCCCAATCCTGAGTTCAGACTTCCCATCAGGAATCACTCGATCCCCCCAACACTGGGCTGACTCCCCCATCCCTGAGCCAGGCTGAGTGCAGTGGAAACTCAGTCAGTGCTGGACAGCCCCGTTCCCCAGAAGGTTTTGTTCTCCAGCCGCTCCATCCTGATGCTCAGGTGCTGTTGGTACAAGGCTCTGTGCTTCACCTGAACAGGTCACCTCTCTCAAAGAGACACTATTCGATGCTTCATTTCGATCGCTGGAGTGTTGGCTTCGAACATAATTCCTAGAAGAGAGAAACAAGCAGAGAACAGGTTAGAAGAATCCAACATTTTGGACGCGAGTGTAAAGGGGCTGTTCAGGACAATTAAATAACCGTCATCATCCTTTTCCAATGCAGCTGGAAAATGGGCGACAGGAGCTGCACGGTGACGGAGCACAGAGTGTAGAGAAGAGGAGGCTTATAGGGGAGGCAATGGGCAAGAGCTGGGCACTCCACAGGAGCTGTGCTGACTGACAGAGGGAGGGCCAGAGGAGAGAGTGAGAGAGCCCTGCAGTAGTTCCTCCTCCCACAGTGAGGGCTGTACGTGGGGAAAGGCGGGGAGCACAGAGATGTGGATATTGAGAGAAACAAAGGAGATGGTATTCTCAGTGACTGAACCCTCCAATACCCAGGATAAGGGATGGGCTGTGTGGTTCAAACAGTGCAGGAGAGTGAGCAACAACTTGCCTTTCAATAGCACCTTGTACATTGTGTAGTATAGAGAAAGAGACATTGGAATAACAGAGGGAGAAGAAGGGAGAGAAACTTGGTCAAAGAGGTTTAGGTGAGGAATTGCAGAGCTTCCGAGCCAGGCAGCTGAAGGCACAGCCACCAATGGGGCAGCAATGGAAATATCAGGGAGACAGGAGCACAGAGATCTGAGGGCTGTACAGCTGAAGGTGGTTACACATAGGGAGGGCTGAGGCCATGGAGGGATTGGAAAAAGGATGGGAATGTTCAAATCTGTCCATCTCAGTCTGAAACAGATTTAACGATGGAACATCCACACCCACACGGAGTATAAACGTGAACCAGTTTATCCCTGTTTGCATCCTCTGTAGCCCCCTCACAGCTTACTTTCCCACTGAGCTTTGTATCAGCAGCAAACTGGGACAATCCCACTCTATCCCCCCATCTCAGTCACTGATATAGATTGTGAGTCACTGAGGTCCCAGCACTGATCCTTGCAGCACCAGTTACATCCTGACAACTGACAATGACCCATTAACCAATCCACAATCCATGCTATATGCTATATTCCCCCAATCCCCTGGGCCCTCATCTTAGATTAGATTAGATTACTTACAGTGTGGAAACAGGCCCTTCGGCCCAACAAGTCCACACCGACCCGCCGAAGCGCAACCCACCCATACCCCTACATCCACCCCTTTAACCTAACACTACGGGCAATTTAGCATGGCCAATTCACCTGACCCGCACATCTTTGGACTGTGGGAGGAAACCGGAGCACCCGGAGGAAACCCACGCAGACACGGGGAGAATGTGCAAACTCCACACAGTCAGTCGCCTGAGTCGGGAATTGAACCCGGGTCTACAGGCGCTGTGAGGCAGCAGTGCTAACCACTGGGCCACCGTGCCGCCCTAATCTTGTACAACAACCTATTCTGTGGCACCTTCCCAAATACCTCCTGAAATTCCCAATATGTGCCCCATCCTCTGGTTCTCCAGTGGGATAATATTTGCTCCTTTCCAATCCACAGGGACTGTTCAGCAGCGAGAGGATGACAAGCTGGAAGTGACTGGATGATGCTGCTCAATGACAGGCTGGATTGAAGCATCCTCACAGCTCAGGGAATGGGCAGGGACAGAGCTCAGCAACATTTCACACAATGTTATACAAAGATCAAAGGGTTACCATGGAAATAGTGGAACATTCCAGAACTCACCATCTTTATCGCTTTAGGACAACGTAACCCACAATTCCAACAACAAAAACAGCACCAATCCCAGCAGCAAATCCCAATCCAACTCTTGTTCTAGTTGTGACTCCAGGACCTAGAGACAGAGTGAAGCCATTAACAGACTGGGACACACAAACTAAACTAACAGCAGAGACCTTCAGCACCTCGTGTTTCAGAACCAGCCCCAGTACAAACAGATCCCTGGGTAATTCTAGTCCTGGAGGGATGTGGGAAGTTAGATCCCAATAATCACACACACACCAGATCACCCCACAGCTCCTTACACACACACACACCCTGCCCCACAATGTGATAGATACATGCTTTCCAATAGCGAGAACTGGGCACTGACCAGCAGCAGCTTCCCTTCAATTAAACTGAACAGCAACTGAAATTATTGTTAATTTTACAAGGAAATCAAAGTGTTTCACACTGCCTTCATCCAGGGTCACCCCCTCCAGACTGTATCTCTCTGTGCCCTCACCTCTGGTGGGCCTGTCCTTCCACTGGGACAGGACATACCCTGGGATGGTGATCGGGGAGTCTGGGATATTGTGTTATTTCTGTCAGTGTGACTATGTCCCACAGTGTCCCAAGTTGGACCCCAGTCCCCAGATGTTAGTGACGGGGACTTTACAGGGTTAGCTGGGCTGGCTGTGTCATTGCTGTGGCCTGATTCGATGCCTGGCTCACAGCCAGTGACCCATTCAGTTTTATTGTGGATTTTCCTGTCTCGGGGTTTGGCACAAACTGATTGATGTGCTCAGACAATTAAAAAGGGCAGTTAAACCTTCCCCAGGTTAATGTGGGACTGGAGTCACATATAGTGAATAATGTGAATTTAAATTCTGAAAGTACCACAGTGGGACTTGAACTCTCACTATCTGATTTATTAATTACTTATTTAGTAACATACCCCCACACTAACATTCGCACAAAATCAGAGGTTAGGTACAGAATAGAAATTAGAACTAGAACAGAGATACATATAGAACCAGGGAAATCCCAACATGAGAACCTTCCCTTTCTCCCAGGGACTGGGTGGAAGGCCAGGTTACACCTGGATCAATATTACTCGACACGGACTTCAACCAGCCCATCACTCCCAATCCCATCAGTTTCCCAACAGAAGGGTTCCGTTCACATTGTACCGAGACTCTCCACACAGAATTCCAGAAACACTGATGCTTGTGGGAAGCAGGAATCCTCAGAGTTCTGTATCTGAGGGACGGGAAGGGGAGTCTCAAACTGAAATAACAGTCCCAGGGAGTTTAAGGACCAGCTCCATGTAACAGTGACCCACACCCACTCAGTTCCTTGGAAGCGAACTCCTCTGTCGACAGGATAGTGACGGCAGCGTGTGGTACACTTGCCTTTATTAGTCAGAGCATTGAGTATAGGAGTTGGGAGGTCATGTTGGGACTGTATAGGATATTGGTTAGGCCACTTTTCAAACATTGTATGCAATTCAAGCCTCCCTCCTATAGGAAGGATGTTGTGAAACTTGAAAAGGTTCAGAAAAGATTTCCAAGGATGTTGGCAGCATTGGAGGGTTTGAGCTACAGAGAGCGGCTGGTTTGACTAGAGTTATTTTCCCTGGAGCGTTGGAGGCTGAGGGGTGACCCTATAGACTTTTATAAAATAGGGGCATGGATGAGGTCAACTGCCAAAGTCTATTTCCCAGGGTAGGGGAGTCCAAAACTAGAGGGCATAGGTTTAATGTGAGAGGGGAAAGATTTAAATGGGACCTAAGGGGAAACATTTTTCATGCGAACGGTGGGGTGTGTATGGAATGAGCTGCCAGAAGAAGTGCAGGAGGCTGGTACAATTACAGCATTTAAAAGGCATCTAGATGGGTATATGAATAGGAAGGATTTTGAGGGATATGAGCCAAGTGCTGGTAAATGGGACGAGAATAATTTAGGGTATCTGGTCAGCATGGATGATTGGACTGAAGGGTCTCTTTCCATGCTGTATAGCTTTATAACTCTATGGGACTCTCACGGAGTCATTCTTTGGTAAAATATCACACAGCATTTCAAACCTTCCAATGTTCCTCCCTGTCTATCCAGCATGATCCAATGTAAGAGCTGAAAACACATGCAGTAGTTTAGAAACAGATTTACCTGGTACAGGTGTGTTCGGTCCAGGTGTAGGAGCTCGCTCTAAAGGAAACATCATGTGTTTAGTACGGTGTGTGAAACAAACTGCAGAAATGTTCAGAGACTCTGTTGGGCTTGAGGGAAATACACCCAGGGAGGAATGAGGCTCAGGTCAGACTGATCAGGAGGGATCGGGAGTGAAAACTCCAACAGGATTGCATTAACTGTGAAAGGTAGAATGGAAGTTTTCCAGAGTGACCCTGAGCAGGATCATTCCCAGCAGCTTTCATCCCCCTGTGGAGAGAATCCTCACAGGATCCTGGGCCGACTGGGATACACTTTCAAGGTCAGTGCACTGGGTCTTGGAAAGGCTGCTTGGGAGGGGCTGTGGGTCCCACCTCCTTCCCCCTAACCTCTGGAGGCAGAAGGACACAGCCTGTGATGGTGACAGTGCAGTCTCTGGTGGAAGGGGATTCTCTCAGTAAGGCTCTGTTACACAGCCCAACGTACAGATGTTAGTGATGGATCTTTGCAAAGTTGACTTGATTGAGTGTGTCTCTGCAATTCAGTCCCTGGTTCAAAGCCAGTGGTCTGTTGAGTTTTATTTTTGTTCCTCTTTGTAATGGTGAGACAAACTCATTTCCCTCTGAGGTAATTTGCCAAATCAGAAAAATGTCCCCCACGTTGGGGTGGGACTGGAGTCACATAGAGACCAGACCGGGTAAGGACGGCAGGTTTCCTTCCCTAAAGGGACATGAGGGAACCAGTTGGTGTTTTACAACAGTCCAACATCTTCATGATCAGCAGTTCTGAGGATGGGTCACTCAACCCAAAACATTAACTCTGATTTCTCTCCACAGATGCCGCCAGACCTACTGAGCTTTTCCAGTAATTTCTCTTTTCGTTTCTGATTTACAGCATCTGCAGTTCTTTTGATTTTTATTTAGCTTTATGGTCTCTTTTATTAGGGCTGAATTTCTATTTCCAGATTACAATTCAAATACACTACTTAGATTGTCTCAGAATGGCATATAACCCCTGCACAACCACAGACAGAAAATCAGAGATTAAATACCAAACATCTGAAGGAGATCACTCTCACCTTTTACAGAGAGATCAACAGAATTATACTGTTCCCAAGAAAAATGCATAGCCATTGTGTTTTGAATCCAACACTGATACACATCCTGGTCTGTCTCCCAGAGGTCAGAGATCATAACTGACCAGTTGCCTTGTTCCAGTTGATCTTTGAACAGGTTCGCTCGGTTTCTGAACCGTGGGTCTTGTTGGGCCAAATCATCGTTCCCATCGACAAACTCGTGTAAAATTTCCTCCTTCTGTGTCCTCCAGATTACCCATAAATCAGAGACTGAGCCATTCGATTTGTAGGTACAGGGCAGCACAACCTGCTCCCCAAGGAACCCAGAAACTGGGACAGGCGAGTCACCTGGAAAAGATTGGAAGGATTTATCCACAGATAGAACCTCCCTGCTGGTACATTACATCCCAAGCTTCACATGGTTACACTGCGATGCTGGATTTACAAGAAGCTCTGATCAGTAACTCACTGCTTTCATTTCTGGGGGAAGGTTAAAGCTCAGACATTGAGGGTCTTCAACTAAAAGCAGCTTGTGCTGGATGTTTGTCAGCACTGAGCATCTGGAAAACAGTTTGAATCACATGGTTCCCATTTGGATACACACTGGGAGACTGGGGAGGGAAGGTGTACCGTGGGAGGTGGAGCTGAGCAGCCAAAAAACCTGAAAGGATAAAGACAGAAATGGGAGGGGTGGGGGAGTGCACACCAGGATATGCAGAGAGTTTGGGACAGGCTGTGGGGACCTTACCCTCTCCCCGTCCCCCCCCAAACACACAGAATCCAAAGATCCAAAGCTTAATCCCCACTCCCACAATCTGAGACAATTCCCACCTCCATTTGATCCCAGGACATTCCCAGATTCCTGATCCCAGTGCTCAAAGCCCACTCTCCCCTCCCACCATCACTGAGTGTAGTTCAGTGTCCAGCTGCCTCTGTTCACATCGAGTGCCTTCCTTTTATTCCAAAATTTACATTCTTCAGAGAGAGAAATCTGTGGTACATGTACAGTTAGTGAACCCGCTCAGATCTGTAACTCTCTTTACACACAGAGAACAAATTAAGTCGTTGATTTTCACCGTGCTCTATATTTACAGTCAACCTCTTGGCATTTAGCTGGGGGGGTCAGAGGGGCCCAGTTACTGCCTGAACCCTGTTATTCTTCAGCAGAATGACCTTACACTGTGGTCTTTGCCCTCTGCACCTTGGGAGCAGCTGCCCCAAGCTGTAGGAAAGCCAACGTGGAGACACATCACACGGAAGATTTAACACAATGCACGTTAATGCTGGCAATTTTAACACCCACTTTAAAGTTTATAAGGTTAGCAATGGCCATTCAACAACGGTCCTGTCACTGGGGGGACTGTCTGCATCCCCTTGTGGGTGAACTGTTGGAGCCCCTGCAGGGCTAAGGTAGCTGTCCCCTTCCTCACTGCGGCCATTTCCCTGCTCGGGTGAGAACAAGGTCAGAGCTGAAAATGTGTTGCTGGAGAAGCGCAGCAGGTCAGGCAGCATCCAGGGAACAGGAGAATCGACGTTTCGGACATAAGCCCTTCCAGTTCTGAGTGTGACAGAGAGACTATCGGAGGATCGCGGCTCCCAGTTACCTGGAGCTGTGGGCCAGTGGGTACCCCCTGGTTCTCACCAAGTGGGGATGGGCTTTACCAATCCCTGCGGGGGGTGGGGATGTCCATTGTTTCTGGGTTGGGGAAACTCTTCTCCTTTCCCCTGTGGTGCTCTGCCTCTTTTTCTGATGATGACCATCCTACCTTCCCCACCCCCCCCACCCCCCAGCTTTGCCAGAGGAGCTGCTGGGGTCATCCTCATGTAGCTGTCTCTTTCCCCTTTACTGTGAGGCTTTGGGGTGTGGTGGGATTTCCTTTTCCTGTTGTGTTTCACTGGTATCCACTCCCCCACCTCCTTGGTTTCCTCCTCCTCCATTGTCTCCGTCTGTCCAGCTGGAGGTAGGGTCAGTTGCTGTGCCTCCATGCTGGCTGCTGTCTGTTTCAGACCAGCCTGTCCTTTCTGGGATCCTCTTGTCTCAGTTCCCTTCCTGGATGGTGCTGCGGCACCCCCATCCCCCATCCTACCTTGGGCCGGCCTTGTACATGTGACGGTCACCTTACAGTCCGCTGCCATGTGTCCCGCCCTCCCACGGGTTCAGCACTCTCTAACCTGCCCTGTATATGTCAGGTCACCTCTGCTCCCTCCAATCGCGAAGCTGGAGGGGGGGGGTGGAGGATGTTCCCGCTGGCATCCACCCTCAGGATCATGTTCACTGGCTGCTTACTGGTCCAGGTTCCGAAGGCATCCACAACATCAGTGCTGTCTCCTTCAAGCTACATGTACCTTCCCAGGAAGGTGACAACATCTGCTGCTGGGACATGGGGGTTGTACACATGGATTGGAACAACCCAGCTCCTCTGTGCAGAGAGAACACACAATGGCACCACTGACAGGATGGAGAACAGAGCCTCACCTTCATTCTCCTCAAATACCTTCAGAAGATGCTCACATTGCTTCACACTCCTAAAGGTCTCATTGAAACATCCACCACTGGGGAATTGGTTTTAAATTTCAAAAATATACTTTATTCATCATATTTTCATGATTTGTACAATTGGTGATGCCATACATACATATATATCCCATTTCTCTACATACAGAGGTCGGAATTAATCATTCGTACATACAGGTCTGTACGTTACCCACCCATATATTTAGCTGAGTCTTTAGCGGAGCCCAATTACTGCGTGGGCCCCCTGTGCTCAGGCAGGCAGATATTACAGGGTGGTCTTTCCCCACCGCGCCTTGGCGGCAGCTGCCCCAAGCTTCAGCGCGTCCCTCAACACGTAGTCCTGGGCCTTGGAATGTGCCAGTCAGCAACACTCAGTCGGGGTCAACTCCTTCAGCTGGAAGATCAACAGGTTTCAGACCACCCAGAGAGCGTCCTTCACTGAGTTGATGATCCTCCAGGAACAGTTGGTGTGCCTCCAGGAGAACAGACCATAGAGCACGGAGTCCCGCGTCATGGAGCTGCTCGGGACGAACCTCGACAAACACCACTGCATTCCTCTCCAGACTTCGGAGAGTCTGGTGTGCGGTGTGGCTGAGAGTTCAGGCATGCATAAAGGATCTCACAGGCAGAGCCCTTCTCACCACCAGCCAAGCCATGTCTTGGTGCTTGTTGGAAAGTTCTGGCGATGAGGCATCTGCCAAATGGCTTTGACAGTCTGCTCAGGGAACCGCTCGATAGGATCCGCCCTCTCCTTTTCCCGAAGGGTCTCAAGGACACTACGTGCTGACCACTTCCTGATGGACTTGTGGTCAAAGGTGCTTTTCTTCATAAACTTCTCCACGAAGGACAGGTGATACGGAACGGTCAAACTACCCGGAGCGTTCCGCGGCAGCGAGGCCAGGCCCATCCTTCGCAACACCGGGGACAGGTAGGACCTCAGTACGTAGTGACACTTGGTGTTTGCGTACCGGGGATCCACGCACAGCTTGATGCAGCCACACACAAAGGTGGCCATCAGGGTGAGGGTGGCATTGGGTGTATTTTTTCCCCCGTTGCCCAGATCTTTGTACAGCGAGTCCCTCCTGGCTCTGGCCATCTTTGATCTTCATATAAAATGCAAGATGGCCCGGGTGACTGCGATGGCACAGGTTCTGGGAATAGGCCAGACCGGTGCCACGTATAATAGCAATGACAGTGCCTCACACCTGATGACCAGGTTATTTACCGCGATGGAGAGCGACCGTAGCTTCCATCTGCTCAGTTTCTGCCTCACTTAGCTGATACGCTGCTCCCAAGACCTGGCGCCGTCCCAGCCCCTCCGAACCAAATACCCAGTACCTTCAAGTGGTCGGTCCTGACGGTGAAGGGGATCGAGGATTGGTCGGCCCAGTTCCCGACGAGCATGGCCTCGCTCTTGCCTCGGTTTACCTCGGCCCCCGAGGCCCGTTCGAACTGGTCACATATGCACATGAGTCTGTGCATGGACAGCGGATCCGAGCAGAAAACGACGACATTATCCATGTACAGGGAGGCCTTAACTTGTAGGCCCCTGCTGTCAGGAATAGTCACCCCTTTCAGGCTCGCATTCTTCCTCATGGACTCGGCAAATGGCTCTGTGCAGCACACAAACAAGGCAGGAGAGAGAGGGCAGCCCTGCCTGACTCCAGATCTGACTGGGAAGCTATCTGATTCCCACCCATTGATTGAGACTGCACTGACAATGTTGGTGTAGAGCAGTCTGATCCAATTGCAGATTCGCTATGACAACGGATGAATAGGCACCGCACAACAATCAACAGACAGGAGGGTTCCCTCCCAGTTGGGGAACATTTCAGTGGTCCAGGACATTCAGCCTCGGACCTTCGGGTGACCATCCTCCAAGGTGGACTTTGGGACAGGCAGCAGAGAAAAGTGGCCGAGCAGAGGCTGATAGCTAAGTTCGGTACCCATAGGGAGGGCCTCAACCGGGACCTTGGGTTCATGTCACATTACAGGTGACCACCATTGCACTATACACACACACACCCAGACACTCTCACATACACACGGACACAGGTACACAGACCCGCACACAGACATCCACACACCCTTACAGACACACACACTCCCACACTCACACATGCACCCCCTCACAGACTTAAGACACTCTGAACTCACTACACACACACACTTTCTCACACTCACAACCCCCACCCCAGACACACACACACACAGACCAAGACCCACACGCACACACAGACCAAGACCCACACGCACACATATATTTTGCGGGTGAATTTGTACTTTCAGGGTTACATTGTACTTTGCTCAAAAACTCCATGCATTCATGTAGAACTCTGAGCTCAAAAACTCCATGCATTCATGTAGAACTCTGAGCTCAAAAACTGCACGAATTTGTGTAAAACTCCATTATCTCACTTTTTAGATTAGAATCAATCTAAATATCAGGTCACAGACAGAGAACACAGGGGGCTAACACCTTCAACATATTGTCTAGCTATCACCATTTGTTAACAGCCAATCCGAGAATGCAACTTTAAACAAAAGGTTTTGTGATTTACACATGAAAGAAGTGAATCACTGCATTTCTAACAGATGAATGGCTCAACAATCAATTTTTCAATGTATAATTTCAGTTACATCACACCGTAAATTCTTGCTATAAATTCTGTGTTACGATCGAGCCCTCCACTATCACCTGATGAAGGAGCGTCGCTCCGAAAGCTAGTGCTTCCAATTAAATCTGTTGGACTATAACCTGGTGTTGTGTGATTTTTAACCCCATTCTGATGAGAATAGATACTAGACTTGATCTTAACCAAATGGACAAAAATTGATTAAGTGCCTTCCTTTCAGCTCTCTCTCATGATCACAGTGTGTAATGTGAGCCTACTGTGTCCCACTCCCTCAGTGGGTCCACTTGCAGCCCACACAGCACCTTAAAGCAAGAGGGATTCCTGATTCCCCCCACCCCCAGCCTTTGATCCCTGCTGAAATGTCCCAGCACTCACAGCACTGACCTGAAACAGCAGCAACAACATTTAGCAGCAGCAGCAGCAGCGGGGGGAGTAGTTTCTGGGAGCTGTGTCCCTGCAACAAGAAAACACAGTCAGTCCCTTTCCAACAGATTCCCTTCCTGATCCTGCCCTGTCCCTGGGTGATGACTGACAGATACAGCCCATGAGAGGGGCTGGGACTTGGGGACTCGGAGTGAGGGGGAGGGCGGGGACAATCCACACAGTTACTAAAGATTGCAATCAACATTTTGGTGCCATTTTGCGAGTTTCCTTCTCTCTAACGAACATTCTTAGCGCCTTCGCAAACGCCGCAGCCTCGGCCCTACTCTCATATTTCAATCTTTTGAACTTTCTGTCCACTCCCCACTCCCTCAGTTCACTCCAAAATAACCTGTTGTCCCTCAGAAACTCGCACCTTTCCGATTGTGAGAAACCCCGGAGCAGGAGCCTGTTTGTCTGGTTCAGCTCCATCTCCCCCTCCCTCAGTTCACTCACACATCACTTTATAAACTTCTGAGAAGTCCCAGCCCTTTCTGTCTGTGTCTGAGATTGTCAGCGTTTCCTTTTAATAAAGAGGTGATTCACTGCTCGGAAAGTTTCCCCCAGATCCCCCTCCCTCCCTCCCTCGGTGTCCCCGGGTGGGAGACACTGACAGTAAGTACCTGCAGCTCCTTTCCCGGGACCGGGACCGGGACTGCGATCAGGATCAGGGTCAGACACTGACAGGAGACCGAGAAGCTGCTGAGAAACATTTGGTAAAACTCCACGTTGGAGGGAGAGCGGATCGTGTCTCAGATACAGCCCAGAGCCGATACTGCAATGTCCCCCTGGATTCTCTCCCTCTCTCTCTCTGTCCTGGTCTTTAAAACTGGCGCCACTTCCGGGGGGGGGGAGGAGCTTGTTACAGACTGACCCAGGGGTTAATCTGAGGGGGTGAGGGGTGGAGGGAGTGAATAGGAAGGATTCCCCCTCCCTCCCTCACCCCCTCCACTCCTCACCCCTCACCCCACCCTCACCCCCTCCGTGAGAGTCCCATAGGGGGAGGGGGTGAGGGTGGGGTGAGTGTGAGGGGTGGAGGGGGTGAGTGTGAGGGGTGGAGGGGGTGAGGGTGGAGGGAGGGGGAGAGGGTGGAGGGTAGGAGGGACGGGGAGAGAGATGAAGAGGGAGGGAGGGGGAAGAAGGTGGAGGGAGGGAGGGGGAAGAAGGTGGAGGGAGGGAGGGGGAAGAAGGTGGAGGGAGGGAGGGGGAAGAAGGTGGAGGGAGGGAGGGGGAAGAAGGTGGAGGGAGGGAGGGGGAAGAAGGTGGAGGGAGGGAGGGGGAAGAAGGTGGAGGGAGGGAGGGGGAAGAGGAGGGAGGGAGGGAGAAGAGGAGGGAGGGAGGGGGAAGAAGGTGGAGGGAGGGAGGGGGAAGAAGGTGGAGGGAGGGAGGGGGAAGAAGGTGGAGGGAGGGAGGGGGAAGAAGGTGGAGGGAGGGAGGGGGAAGAAGGTGGAGGGAGGGAGGGGGAAGACGAAGGTGGAGGGAGGGAGGGGGAAGACGGTGGTGGAGGGAGGGAGGGGGAAGACGGTGGTGGAGGGAGGGAGGGGGAAGACGGTGGTGGAGGGAGGGAGGGGGAAGACGGTGGTGGAGGGAGGGAGGGGGGGGAAGACGGTGGAGGGAGGGAGAAGAAGGTGGAAGACGGTGGAGGGAGGGAGAAGAAGGTGGAGGGAGGGAGGGGGAAGAAGGTGGAGGGAGGGAGGGGGAAGAAGGTGGAGGGAGGGAGGGGGAAGAAGGTGGAGGGAGGGAGGGGGAAGAAGGTGGAGGGAGGGAGGGGGAAGAAGGTGGAGGGAGGGGGGGGAAGAAGAGGGAGGGAGGGGGAAGAAGGTGGAGGGAGGGAGGGGGAAGAAGGTGGAGGGAGGGAGGGGGAAGAAGGTGGAGGGAGGGAGGGGGAAGAAGGTGGAGGGAGGGGGGGGAAGAAGGTGGAGGGAGGGAGGGGGAAGAAGGTGGAGGGAGGGAGGGGGAAGAAGGTGGTGGGAGGGAGGGGGAAGAAGGTGGTGGGAGGGAGGGGGAAGAAGGTGGTGGGAGGGAGGGGGAAGAAGGTGGTGGGAGGGAGGGGGAAGAAGGTGGAGGGAGGGAGGGGGAAGAAGGTGGAGGGAGGGAGGGGGAAGAAGGTGGAGGGAGGGAGGGGGAAGAAGGTGGAGGGAGGGAGGGGGAAGAAGGTGGAGGGAGGGAGGGGGAAGAAGGTGGAGGGAGGGAGGGGGAGAGGGTGGAGGGAGGGGGAAGAAGGTGGAGGGAAGGAGGGGGAGAGGGTGGAGGGAGGGAGGGAGGGGGAGAGGGTGGAGGGAGGGGGGGAGAGGGTGGAGGGATGGAGGGGGAGAGGGTGGAGGGAGGGAGGGGGGAGAGGGTGGAGGGAGGGAGGGGGGAGAGGGTGGAGGGAGGGAGGGGGGAAGACGGTGGTGGAGGGAGGGAGGGGGAAGACGGTGGAGGGAGGGAGGGAGAAGAAGGTGGAGGGAGGGAGGGGGAAGAAGGTGGAGGGAGGGAGGGGGAAGAAGGTGGAGGGAGGGAGGGGGAGAGGAGGGAGGGAGGGGGAAGAAGGTGGAGGGAGGGAGGGGGAGAGGGTGGAGGGAGGGAGGGGGAGAGGGTGGAGGGAGGGGGGGAGAGGGTGGAGGGAGGGAGGGGGAGAGGGTGGAGGGAGGGAGGGGGAGAGGGTGGAGGGAGGGAGGGGGGAGAGGGTGGAGGGAGGGAGGGGGGAGAGGGTGGAGGGAGGGAGGGGGGAGAGGGTGGAGGGAGGGAGGGGGGAAGACGGTGGTGGAGGGAGGGAGGGGGGAGAGGGTGGAAGGAGGGAGGGGGGAAGACGGTGGTGGAGGGAGGGAGGGGGGAAGACGGTGGTGGAGGGAGGGAGGGGGAAGACGGTGGTGGAGGGAGGGAGGGGGAAGAAGGTGGTGGGAGGGAGGGGGAAGAAGGTGGAGGGAGGGAGGGGAAGAAGGTGGAGGGAGGGAGGGGGAAGAAGGTGGAGGGAGGGAGGGGGAAGAAGGTGGAGGGAGGGAGGGGGAAGAAGGTGGAGGGAGGGAGGGGGAAGAAGGTGGAGGGAGGGAGGGGGAAGAAGGTGGAGGGAGGGAGGGGGAAGAAGGTGGAGGGAGGGAGGGGGAAGAAGGTGGAGGGAGGGAGGGGGAGAGGGTGGAGGGAGGGGGAAGAAGGTGGAGGGAAGGAGGGGGAGAGGGTGGAGGGAGGGAGGGAGGGGGAGAGGGTGGAGGGAGGGGGGGAGAGGGTGGAGGGATGGAGGGGGAGAGGGTGGAGGGAGGGAGGGGGGAGAGGGTGGAGGGAGGGAGGGGGGAGCGGGTGGAGGGAGGGAGGGGGGAAGACGGTGGTGGAGGGAGGGAGGGGGAAGACGGTGGAGGGAGGGAGGGAGAAGAAGGTGGAGGGAGGGAGGGGGAAGAAGGTGGAGGGAGGGAGGGGGAAGAAGGTGGAGGGAGGGAGGGGGAGAGGAGGGAGGAAGGGGGAAGAAGGTGGAGGGAGGGAGGGGGAGAGGGTGGAGGGAGGGAGGGGGAGAGGGTGGAGGGAGGGGGGGAGAGGGTGGAGGGAGGGAGGGGGAGAGGGTGGAGGGAGGGAGGGGGAGAGGGTGGAGGGAGGGGGGGAGAGGGTGGAGGGAGGGAGGGGGGAGAGGGTGGAGGGAGGGAGGGGGGAGAGGGTGGAGGGAGGGAGGGGGGAAGACGGAGGTGGAGGGAGGGAGGGGGGAGAGGGTGGAAGGAGGGAGGGGGGAAGACGGTGGTGGAGGGAGGGAGGGGGAAGAAGGTGGTGGGAGGGAGGGGGAAGAAGGTGGAGGGAGGGAGGGGAAGAAGGTGGAGGGAGGGAGGGGGAAGAAGGTGGAGGGAGGGAGGGGGAAGAAGGTGGAGGGAGGGAGGGGGAAGAAGGTGGAGGGAGGGAGGGGGAGAGGGTGGAGGGAGGGGGAAGAAGGTGGAGGGAGGGAGGGGGAAGAAGGTGGAGGGAGGGAGGGGGAGAGGGTGGAGGGAGGGGGGAGAGGGTGGAGGGAGGGAGGGGGTGAGGGTGGAGGGAGGGGGGGAGAGGGTGGAGGGATGGAGGGGGAGAGGGTGGAGGGAGGGAGGGGGAGAGGGTGGAGGGAGGGAGGGGGGAGAGGGTGGAGGGAGGGAGGGGGTAAGACGGTGGTGGAGGGAGGGAGGGGGAAGACGGTGGAGGGAGGGAGGGAGAAGAAGGTGGAGGGAGGGAGGGGGAAGAAGGTGGAGGGAGGGAGGGGGAAGAAGGTGGAGGGAGGGAGGGGGAGAGGAGGGAGGGAGGGGGAAGAAGGTGGAGGGAGGGAGGGGGAGAGGGTGGAGGGAGGGAGGGGGAGAGGGTGGAGGGAGGGGGGGAGAGGGTGGAGGGATGGAGGGGGAGAGGGTGGAGGGAGGGAGGGGGGAGAGGGTGGAGGGAGGGAGGGGGGAGAGGGTGGAGGGAGGGAGGGGGGAAGACGGTGGTGGAGGGAGGGAGGGGGAGAGGGTGGAGGGAGGGAGGGGGGATGACGGTGGTGGAGGGAGGGAGTGGGGAAGACGGTGGTGGAGGGAGGGAGGGGGAAGAAGGTGGAGGGAGGGAGGGGGAGAGGGTGAAGGGAGGGAGGGGGAGAGGGTGGAGGGAGGGGGGGAGAGGGTGGAGGGATGGAGGGGGAGAGGGTGGAGGGAGGGAGGGGGGAGAGGGTGGAGGGAGGGAGGGGGGAGAGGGTGGAGGGAGGGAGGGGGGAAGACGGTGGTGGAGGGAGGGAGGGGGGAGAGGGTGGAGGGAGGGAGGGGGGAAGACGGTGGTGGAGGGAGGGAGGGGGGAAGACGGTGGTGGAGGGAGGGAGGGGGGAAGACGGTGGTGGAGGGAGGGAGGGGGAAGACGGTGGTGGAGGGAGGGAGGGGGAAGACGGTGGTGGAGGGAGGGAGGGGGGAAGACGGTGGTGGAGGGAGGGAGGGGGAAGACGGTGGTGGAGGGAGGGAGGGGGAAGACGGTGGTGGAGGGAGGGAGGGGGAAGACGGTGGTGGAGGGAGGGAGGGGGAAGACGGTGGTGGAGGGAGGGAGGGGGAAGACGGTGGTGGAGGGAGGGAGGGGGAAGACGGTGGTGGAGGGAGGGAGGGGGAAGACGGTGGTGGAGGGAGGGAGGGGGAAGACGGTGGTGGAGGGAGGGAGGGGGAAGACGGTGGTGGAGGGAGGGAGGGGGAAGACGGTGGTGGAGGGAGGGAGGGGGAAGACGGTGGTGGAGGGAGGGAGGGGGAAGACGGTGGTGGAGGGAGGGAGGGGGAAGAAGGTGGTGGAGGGAGGGAGGGGGAAGAAGGTGGAGGGAGGGAGGGGGAAGAAGGTGGAGGGAGGGAGGGGGAAGAAGGTGGTGGGAGGGAGGGGGAAGAAGGTGGAGGGAGGGAGGGGGAAGAAGGTGGAGGGAGGGAGGGGGAAGAAGGTGGAGGGAGGGGGGGAGAGGGTGGAGGGATGGAGGGGGAAGAAGGTGGAGGGAGGGAGGGGGAGAGGGTGGAGGGAGGGAGGGGGAAGAAGGTGGAGGGAGGGAGGGGGAGAGGAGGGAGGGAGGGGGAAGAAGGTGGAGGGAGGGAGGGGGAGAGGGTGGAGGGAGGGAGGGGGAGAGGGTGGAGGGAGGGGGGGAGAGGGTGGAGGGAGGGGGGGAGAGGGTGGAGGGATGGAGGGGGAGAGGGTGGAGGGAGGGAGGGGGGAGAGGGTGGAGGGAGGGAGGGGGGAAGACGGTGGTGGAGGGAGGGAGGGGGAAGAAGGTGGAGGGAGGGAGGGAGGGGGAAGAAGGTGGAGGGAGGGAGGGGGAAGAAGGTGGAGGGAGGGAGGGGGAAGAAGGTGGAGGGAGGGAGGGGGAAGAAGGTGGAGGGAGGGGGGGAGAGGGTGGAGGGATGGAGGGGGAAGAAGGTGGAGGGAGGGAGGGGGAGAGGGTGGAGGGAGGGAGGTGGGAAGACGGTGGTGGAGGGAGGGAGGGGGAAGAAGGTGGAGGGAGGGAGGGAGGGGGAAGAAGGTGGAGGGAGGGAGGGGGAAGAAGGTGGAGGGAGGGAGGGGGAAGAAGGTGGAGGGAGGGGGGGAGAGGGTGGAGGGATGGAGGGGGAGAGGGTGGAGGGAGGGAGGGGGAGAGGGTGGAGGGAGGGAGGGGGGAGAGGGTGGAGGGAGGGAGGGGGAAGACGGTGGTGGAGGGAGGGGGGGGAAGACGGTGGAGGGAGGGAGAAGAAGGTGGAGGGAGGGAGGGAGAAGAAGGTGGAGGGAGGGAGGGAGAAGAAGGTGGAGGGAGGGAGGGGGAAGACGGTGGTGGAGGGAGGGAGGGGGAAGACGGTGGTGGAGGGAGGGAGGGGGAAGACGGTGGAGGGAGGGAGAAGAAGGTGGAAGACGGTGGAGGGAGGGAGAAGAAGGTGGAGGGAGGGAGGGAGAAGAAGGTGGAGGGAGGGAGAAGAAGGTGGAGGGAGGGAGAAGAAGGTGGAGGGAGGGAGGGGGAAGAAGGTGGAGGGAGGGAGGGGGAAGAAGGTGGAGGGAGGGAGGGGGAAGAAGGTGGAGGGAGGGAGGGGGAAGAAGGTGGAGGGAGGGAGGGGGAAGAAGGTGGAGGGAGGGAGGGGGAAGAAGGTGGAGGGAGGGAGGGGGAAGAAGGTGGAGGGAGGGAGGGGGAAGAAGGTGGTGGGAGGGAGGGGGAAGAAGGTGGAGGGAGGGAGGGGGAAGAAGGTGGAGGGAGGGAGGGGGAAGAAGGTGGAGGGAGGGAGGGGGAAGAAGGTGGAGGGAGGTAGGGGGAGAGGGTGGAGGGAGGGGGTGAGAGGGTGGAGGGATGGAGGGGGAGAGGGTGGAGGGAGGGAGGGGGGAGAGGGTGGAGGGAGGGAGGGGGGAGAGGGTGGAGGGAGGGAGGGGGGAGAGGGTGGAGGGAGGGAGTGGGGAAGACGGTGGTGGAGGGAGGGAGGGGGAAGAAGGTGGAGTGAGGGAGGGGGAAGAAGGTGGAGGGAGGGAGGGGGAAGAAGGTGGAGGGAGGGAGGGGGAAGAAGGTGGTGGGAGGGAGGGGGAAGAAGGTGGTGGGAGGGAGGGGGAAGAAGGTGGAGGGAGGGAGGGGGAAGAAGGTGGAGGGAGGGGGAAGAAGGTGGAGGGAGGGAGGGGGAAGAAGGTGGAGGGAGGGAGGGGGAAGAAGGTGGAGGGAGGGAGGGGGAAGAAGGTGGAGGGAGGGTGGGGGAAGAAGGTGGAGGGAGGGAGGGGGAAGAAGGTGGTGGGAGGGAGGGGGAAGAAGGTGGAGGGAGGGAGGGGGAAGAAGGTGGTGGGAGGGAGGGGGAAGAAGGTGGAGGGAGGGAGGGAGAGGGTGGAGGGATGGAGGGGGAGAGGGTGGAGGGAGGGGGAAGAAGGTGGAGGGAGGGGGAGGGAGGGAGGGGGAAGACGGTGGTGGAGGGAGGGAGGGGGAAGACGGTGGTGGAGGGAGGGAGGGGGAAGACGGTGGTGGAGGGAGGGAGGGGGAAGACGGTGGTGGAGGGAGGGAGGGGGAAGACGGTGGTGGAGGGAGGGAGGGGGAAGACGGTGGTGGAGGGAGGGAGGGGGAAGACGGTGGTGGAGGGAGGGAGGGGGAAGAAGGTGGAGGGAGGGAGGGGGAAGAAGGTGGAGGGAGGGAGGGGGAAGAAGGTGGTGGGAGGGAGGGGGAAGAAGGTGGAGGGAGGGAGGGGGAAGAAGGTGGAGGGATGGAGGGGGAGAGGGTGGAGGGATGGAGGGGGAGAGGGTGGAGGGAGGGAGGGGGGAGAGGGTGGAGGGAGGGAGTGGGAAGACGGTGGTGGAGGGAGGGGGGGAAGACGGTGGAGGGAGGGAGAAGAAGGTGGAGGGAGGGAGGGAGAAGAAGGTGTTGGGAGGGAGGGAGAAGAAGGTGGAGGGAGGGAGGGGGAAGACGGTGGTGGAGGGACGGAGGGGGAAGACGGTGGTGGAGGGAGGGAGGGGGAAGACGGTGGAGGGAGGGAGAAGAAGGTGGAAGACGGTGGAGGGAGGGAGAAGAAGGTGGAGGGAGGGAGGGAGAAGAAGGTGGAGGGAGGGAGAAGAAGGTGGAGGGAGGGAGAAGAAGGTGGAGGGAGGGAGGGGGAAGAAGGTGGAGGGAGGGAGGGGGAAGAAGGTGGAGGGAGGGAGGGGGAAGAAGGTGGAGGGAGGGAGGGGGAAGAAGGTGGAGGGAGGGAGGGGGAAGAAGGTGGAGGGAGGGAGGGGGAAGAAGGTGGTGGGAGGGAGGGGGAAGAAGGTGGAGGGAGGGAGGGGGAAGAAGGTGGAGGGAGGGAGGGGGAAGAAGGTGGAGGGAGGTAGGGGGAGAGGGTGGAGGGAGGGGGTGAGAGGGTGGAGGGATGGAGGGGGAGAGGGTGGAGGGAGGGAGGGGGGAGAGGGTGGAGGGAGGGAGGGAGGGGGGAGAGGGTGGAGGGAGGGAGGGGGGAGAGGGTGGAGGGAGGGAGGGGGGAAGACGGTGGTGGAGGGAGGGAGGGGGAAGAAGGTGGAGGGAGGGAGGGGGAAGAAGGTGGAGGGAGGGAGGGGGAAGAAGGTGGAGGGAGGGAGGGGGAAGAAGGTGGAGGGAGGGAGGGGGAAGAAGGTGGTGGGAGGGAGGGGGAAGAAGGTGGTGGGAGGGAGGGGGAAGAAGGTGGAGGGAGGGAGGGGGAAGAAGGTGGAGGGAGGGAGGGGGAAGAAGGTGGAGGGAGGGAGGGGGAAGAAGGTGGAGGGAGGGAGGGGGAAGAAGGTGGAGGGAGGGAGGGGGAAGAAGGTGGTGGGAGGGAGGGGGAAGAAGGTGGTGGGAGGGAGGGGGAAGAAGGTGGTGGGAGGGAGGGGGAAGAAGGTGGAGGGAGGGAGGGGGAAGAAGGTGGAGGGAGGGAGGGGGAAGAAGGTGGAGGGAGGGAGGGGGAGAGGGTGGAGGGAGGGGGAAGAAGGTGGAGGGAGGGAGGGGGAGAGGGTGGAGGGAGGGGGGAGAGGGTGGAGGGAGGGAGGGGGAGAGGGTGGAGGGAGGGGGGAGAGGGTGGAGGGATGGAGGGGGAGAGGGTGGAGGGAGGGAGGGGGGAGAGGGTGGAGGGAGGGAGGGGGGAGAGGGTGGAGGGAGGGAGGGGGGAAGACGGTGGTGGAGGGAGGGAGGGGGAAGACGGTGGAGGGAGGGAGGGAGAAGAAGCTGGAGGGAGGGAGGGGGAAGAAGGTGGAGGGAGGGAGGGGGAAGAAGGTGGAGGGAGGGGGGGAGAGGGTGGAGGGATGGAGGGGGAGAGGGTGGAGGGAGGGAGGGGGAGAGGGTGGAGGGAGGGAGGGGGAAGACGGTGGTGGAGGGAGGGGGGGGAAGACGGTGGAGGGAGGGAGAAGAAGGTGGAGGGAGGGAAGGAGAAGAAGGTGGAGGGAGGGAGGGAGAAGAAGGTGGAGGGAGGGAGGGGGAAGACGGTGGTGGAGGGAGGGAGGGGGAAGACGGTGGTGGAGGGAGGGAGGGGGAAGACGGTGGAGGGAGGGAGAAGAAGGTGGAAGACGGTGGAGGGAGGGAGAAGAAGGTGGAGGGAGGGAGGGAGAAGAAGGTGGAGGGAGGGAGAAGAAGGTGGAGGGAGGGAGAAGAAGGTGGAGGGAGGGAGGGGGAAGAAGGTGGAGGGAGGGAGGGGGAAGAAGGTGGAGGGAGGGAGGGGGAAGAAGGTGGAGGGAGGGAGGGGGAAGAAGGTGGAGGGAGGGAGGGGGAAGAAGGTGGAGGGAGGGAGGGGGAAGAAGGTGGAGGGAGGGAGGGGGAAGAAGGTGGAGGGAGGTAGGGGGAGAGGGTGGAGGGAGGGGGTGAGAGGGTGGAGGGATGGAGGGGGAGAGGGTGGAGGGAGGGAGGGGGGAGAGGGTGGAGGGAGGGAGGGGGGAGAGGGTGGAGGGAGGGAGGGGGGAAGACGGTGGTGGAGGGAGGGAGGGGGAAGACGGTGGAGGGAGGGAGGGGGAAGAAGGTGGAGGGAGGGAGGGGGAAGAAGGTGGAGGGAGGGAGGGGGAAGAAGGTGGAGGGAGGGAGGGGGAAGAAGGTGGTGGGAGGGAGGGGGAAGAAGGTGGTGGGAGGGAGGGGGAAGAAGGTGGAGGGAGGGAGGGGGAAGAAGGTGGAGGGAGGGGGAAGAAGGTGGAGGGAGGGAGGGGGAAGAAGGTGGAGGGAGGGGGAAGAAGGTGGAGGGAGGGAGGGGGAAGAAGGTGGAGGGAGGGAGGGGGAAGAAGGTGGAGGGAGGGAGGGGGAAGAAGGTGGTGGGAGGGAGGGGGAAGAAGGTGGAGGGAGGGGGAAGAAGGTGGAGGTAGGGAGAGGGTGGAGGGAGGGAGGGGGAGAGGGTGGAGGGAGGGGGAGAGTGTGGAGGGAGGGAGGGGGAAGAAGGTGGAGGGTGGGAGGGGGAAGAAGGTGGAGGGAGGGAGGGGGAAGAAGGTGGAGGGAGGGAGGGGGAAGAAGGTGGAGGGAGGGAGGGGGAAGAAGGTGGTGGGAGGGAGGGGGAAGATGGTGGAGGGAGGGAGGGGGAAGAAGGTGGAGGGAGGGGGAAGAAGGTGGAGGGAGGGAGGGGGAAGAAGGTGGAGGGAGGGAGGGGGAAGAAGGTGGAGGGAGGGAGGGGGAAGAAGGTGGTGGGAGGGAGGGGGAAGAAGGTGGAGGGAGGGAGGGGGAAGAAGGTGGAGGGAGGGGGAAGAAGGTGGAGGTAGGGAGAGGGTGGAGGGAGGGAGGGGGAGAGGGTGGAGGGAGGGAGGGGGAGAGGGTGGAGGGAGGGAGGGGGAGAGGGTGGAGGGAGGGAGGGGGAGAGGGTGGAGGGAGGGAGGGGAGAGGGTGGAGGGAGGGAGGGGGAGAGGGTGGAGGGAGGGAGGGGAGAGGGTGGAGGGAGGGAGGGGGAGAGGGTGGAGGGAGAGAGGGGGAGAGGGTGGAGGGAGGGAGGGGAGAGGGTGGAGGGAAGGAGGGGGAGAGGTTGGAGGGAGGGAGGGGAGAGGGTGGAGGGAAGGAGGGGGAGAGGGTGGAGGGAGGGAGGAGGAGAGGGTGGAGGGAGGGAGGGGGAGAGGGTGGAGGGAGGGAGGGGGAGAGGGTGGAGGGAGGGAGGGGGAGAGGGTGGAGGGAGGGAGGGGGAGAGGGTGGAGGGAGGGAGGGGAGAGGGTGGAGGGAGGAGGAGAGTGTGGAGGGAGGAAGGGAGGGAGAGTGGATGGAGGGAGGGGGAGAGGGTGGAGGGAGGGGGAGAAGGTGGAGTGAGGGAGGGATGGGGGAGGGAGGGAACGAGGATGCAGGGAGGGAAGGAGAGAGGGTGGAGGGGGGAGGAGAGAGGGGGGGCGGAGGGAGGGAGTGAGAGGGGGGGAGGTGTGTTTTCCTGTTGTAGGGACACAGCTCCCAGAAACTATCCCCCCCCCATGCTGTTGCTGCTGGTGCTGGTACTAAATGTTGTTGCTGCTGTTTCAGGTCAGTGCTGAGTGCTGGGACATTTCAGCAGGGATCAAAGGCTGGGGGTGGGGGGAATCAGGAATTCCTCTTGCTTTAAGGTGCTGTGTGGGCTGCAAGTGGACCCACTGAGGGAGTGGGACACAGTAGGCTCACATTACACACCGTGATCATGAGAGGGAGCTGAAAGGAAGGCACTTAATGTCTTCAGATTAACCCCTGGGATGGGAACAGTGGCATCTGGACCCTGAGCAACACTCAGTGACACTGGGATGGGACAGTTTGGTCGAGTGGTATTGGGATTGAGTACTCAGCACTGGGTTCAGGCATATGAGAAATTTTACAATCCCCAATCAGTGGAAATGGTTTATCTCTACCTACTCTGCCTTTTCATGTTAATATCTTGAAGATGTCAATCACATCACCTCAACCTTTTGAAATTCTAGAAAAAAAGACATAATTTGTGTCATCTCTCTTTATACCTTAACCCCTGAAGTCCTGGTATCATTCTTGTAAACCGACCATTTGTGTTCTTTCCAAGGCCAGTCTATCCTTCCTACGGTGCGGGTCCCAGATCTGCTCACAGTATTCCAAGTGGGGTCTAAGCATAATGACTGCATCCGTGTACTCCAGTCCTCTGGATTTAAAGACTAGAGCTCCATTACTTCTCATTATTTCCTGTTCTTGCCATTTTAAATATCTATCCACTTGAACCCCCAAGTCTCTTTGGATAATTACTGTATTTGACTTCCCACCATCTAGACAAGAGGCGCCAAGTTTGTCAGATTAATGGTGGAGGGAGATGAGATCAGTTTCGGGAGGTGGGGAGTGGCACCTTTTGGAGATAGGGTTATTTTGAGTTTGTGGCTATTTATTTGAATCCACAATCAAATCAGTGAATCCTCAGTTGTCACCTATCACAGTATCTAATTTTATTTTGAAGTAATTTGTAAGTGCAGATTATAATTTTAGAAGCTGTGAATAGGACTGGGTATGGGATTGGGATATAACGTAGTAGCAGTGAATACTGGACAAATACTTCCAATCTTTTCCAGGTGACTCGCCTGTCCCAGTTTCTGGGTTCCTTGGGGAGCAGGTTGTACTGCCCTGTACCTACAAATCGAATGGCTCAGTCTCTGATTTATGGGTAATCTGGAGGACACCCAAATATGAATTTTTACACAAGTTTGTCAATGGGAGTGATGACTTGTCAAGACAAGACCCACGATTCAGAAACAGAACAAACCTGTTCAAAGATCAACTGGAACAAGGCAACTGGTCAGTTCTATCGCTGACCTCAAGGAGACAGACCATGATGTGTATTAGCGTGAGATTTACAGTAAGAGGAGAAAACAACTTCATTGGGAGAAAGTTGTTCAAGTCAACCTCTCTGTGACAGGTGAGAGGTCTATATTTCAGCTATTGTTTCATCTCTGACTTGAGATGGCACATTCATTGTTAATTGACTAGTCTAGAGTATTTGAACATTTCTGTAGTTTGTTTCACCCACCGTACTAAACACATGATGTTTTCTTTAGAGCGAGCTCCTACACCTGGACCGAACACACCTGTACCAGGTAAATCTGTTTCTAAACTGCTGCATGTGTTTTCAGCTCTTACATTGGATCATGCTGGATAGGTTGAAATGCTGTGTGATATTTTACGAAAAGATGACTCAGTTAGAGTGAGTGGTGTGAGTTACTGTCACTGTTACCTGGAACTGGTCCTTAAGCTCCCTGGAATTGTTCTTTCTGTTTCTGAGACTCCCCTTCCTGTCCCTCATGTACAGAACTCTGAGAATTCCTGCTTCCGTTAGCATTAGCGTTTCTGGAATTCTGTGTGGGGAGTCTCGTTTCCATGTGAATGGAACCATCCTGTTGGAAAACTGATGGAATTGGGAGTGAAATCAGTGTAGAGTAATATTGATCCAGGTGTAACCTGGCCTTCCACCTCGTCCAAGGGAGAAAGGGAATTTTCTCACCTTGTTGAGATTTCTTTGGTTCCATCTGGCTTTGTGCTGTTTCCAGTTTTTAAAGTTGCGTGCACTGTACAGGGAATTGTCATTATAAATGCTACAATTCTAAGCTTTACACTTCCTCAAGGAGGTGAAGGGCCAGCAAGCCTCGCTCTTTGCTTCGGAGGCCTCCAAGATAATCTTCCGGTCCAAGGTCCGCTCGGTGGAGCAGGACGAGACGTGCTCACGTTTCTTCTTCCAGAAGGTGCACAAAGAGAGCTCCGTGCTCAGCAGCCTGAAGGAAGAAGATGGCTCGATAACGTCATCTCAGGCTGACGTCACGAGGATCAGTAAATCCTTCTATGCCAGTCTGTATGACGCGAAGCCGACCGACGGCTCGGCCTCCCAGTCGTTCCTGTCCTCTATCACGGAGATCTTAGACGACAGAACACGGGAGAGGCTGGACCAGCCACTATCTCTGGACGAGCTGACCAAGGCCCTCGAGTCCTTCGAAAAGAATAAAACTCCCGGAAGCGACGGCTTACCGGTCGAGCTCTATTCCGTTCTGTGGGACTTGATTGGCCAGGACCTGCTGGAGGTGTATGTCAGTATGCTTCGGGCAGGTACCATGAGTGAATCCATGAGGAAAGGCATCATCACCCTCATCTACAAGCGGAAGGGGAAGAGGGAGGAACTCAAAAGTTGGAGACCAATCTCACTGTTGATTGCGGATTACAAAATTCTGTCAAAGGTCATCGCCAACCGGATCAGGTCTGCTCTGGGGTCGGTGATTCACCCTGACCAAACCTGTGCTGTGCCGGGCAGGAAGATCGCTGAGAGTCTCGCACTCCTCAGGGATACGAACGCCTACGTGCAGGACAGAGGGTTGGACACCTGCCTGATCAGCCTGGACCAGGAGAAAGCCTTTGACAGGATATCACACACAGGTATGAGCGATGTTCTCTCCAAAATGGGCTTTGGTGAGGGAATCCGCAATTGGATCAGACTGCTCTACACCAACATTGTCAGTGCAGTCTCAATGAACGGGTGGGAATCAGATAGCTTCCCAGTCAGATCTGGAGTCAGGCAGGGCTGCCCTCTCTCTCCTGCCTTGTTTGTGTGCTGCATAGAGCCATTTGCCGAGTCCATCAGGAAGGATGCGAGCCTGAGAGGGGTGACTATTCCTGGCAGCGGGGGCCTGTAGGTTAAGGCCTCCCTGTACATGGATGACGTCGCCGTTTTCTGCTCGGATCCGCTGTCTGTGCGCAGACTCATGTGCATCTGTGACCAGTTCGAACGGGCCTCGGGGGCCAAGGTAAACTGAGGCAAGAGCGAGGCCATGCTCTTCGGGAACTGGGCCGACCAATCCTCGATCCCCTTCACCGTCAGGACCGACCACCTGAAGGTGCTGCAGATCCAAGCAGAAAACAGCGATGTCATCCATGTCAAGGGAGGCCTTAACCTGCAGGCCCCCGCTGCCAGGAATAGTCACCCCTCTCAGGCTCGCATCCTTCCTGATGGAGTAATCTAGTTGCAATGATGGAAATGGAGTAATCTGGTTACAATGATGGAAATGGAGTAATCTAGTTACAATGATGATAATTGAAAAACAGTTATCGGATGAATATCCTGAATCATGATACAATGCAACATCCTGACAGTATCAATGGGATCAGGAGATTCCAGCTCTTTGCAGGTTGGTGAGAATGTCTCTTCTGAAACAGTAAGGGGCTTCCATTGTTTCTGTCCTGGGAGCGATGTCCTTGGTGGTGTCTCTCCGTCTGACCTGTTCTTTGTGTGCCATTGGTATTGCTGTGTTATGAGACTGCCCTCGGGGTTGTGGGAGGTTCGCAATCTGCTTTGAGAGCGCAAGATTTCTTTTAATTTTAAAATTTATGCTTTATTCATAGAAATGTCTTTACATATATGTGTTTTCTCACAAATGCAGGGTACAGTAGCAGATCAAAGAAGCTATTACACATTGGAGTTTTACTCTCATCAATAAACAAAAGGCATCTCTTAGATTAGATTATTTACTGTGTGGAAACAGGCTCTTCAGTCCAACAAGTCCACACCGACCCTCTGAACAGCAACCCACCCAGACCCATTCCTCTACATTTACCCCTTCACCTAACACTGTGGGCAATCTAGCATGGTCAATTCACCTGACCTGCACATCTTTGAACTGTGGGGGGAAACCGGAGCACCCGGAGGAAGCCCACGCAGACATGGGGAGAATGTGCAAACTCTACACAGACAGTCACTCGAGGCGGATACCGAACCGGGGTCTCTGGCGCTGTGAGGCAGCAATGCTAACTACTGCACCACCGTGCCACCCACAAGATTGCATTTACAGAATATGATAAAGAGGTTTATACTACCCCGATTATAGCGGGTCAAACTGAAGTTCAGGCTGTTCTCCCTGCTCCCAAAGAAGAATTGAAGCATGATCTATTTCTAAATGGGGAGAACATTTGGAAATCTGAAGTGCAAAGAGACTTGGGAGTTCTAGTCCACAATTCTCTCAAGGTAAAACTTGTAGGTTGAGTCAGTAGTTGGGAAGGCAAATGCAATGTTGGCATTTATTTTGAGATGAACAAATAACAAAGAAATTTACACGAATAGGCCCTTCAGCCCTCTAAGCCTCTGCGGATTCAGCTTCTCTGTCTAAACCTGCCACCTATTTTCAAAAGCTCTGTGTCATTTTATTCCCTCCCCATTCATGTATCTACCTGGATATATCTTCAATGACGTTGTTGTTCTAGCCCCTCCCACCTCCACTAACAATGTGTTCCAGGCACCCACAACCTTCTGCCTGATGAACTTTCCACACATATCTCCCCTAAACTTTGCCCCTCTCACTTTGAACATGTGACCCCTAGTGATTGAATCCTCCAGTCTGGGGAAAAGCTTCTTGCTCTCCATCCTGTGTCTACTTCTCATGATTTTTTAGGCCTCAATCAGGGCCCTCCTCAACCTCCGTCTTTTCAATGAAAATAATCCTAATCTACTTAACCTCTCTTCATGGTTAGCCATGGTCCACATTCTTTCAGTAATGTTGGGACCAGAACTGCACGTAGTATTCCTAATGTGGCCGAACCAAAGTCGGAAACAACTGTCACATGACCTGCCAACTCTTGTACTCAATACCCCGTCTGATGAAGGAAAGGATGCCATATGCTTTTTTGACCACTCTACTGATCTACGTTGCCACCTTCAGGGAACAATGGACCTGAACACCAAGATCTCTCTGTACATCAATTTTCCCCGGGACTTTTCCATTTAATCTATAGTTCACTCTGGAATTTGATCTTCCAAGATCCATCACCTCGCATTTGTCCGGAGTGAACACCATCTGCCATTTCTCTGCCCAACTCACCAATCTGTCTGGATTCCGCGGTATTCTCTGACAGACTCCTTCACTATCTGCTACTCCACCAATCTTAGTTTCATCTGTAAACTTGCTCATGAAGCAACCCACATGTTCCTGCAAATCATTTATGTACATCACAAGCAACAGTGATCCCAGCACGGATCCCTGTGGAACACCATTGGTCACAGGTCTCCATTTTGAGAAGTTCCCCTCCACTAATACTCTCTGTCTGCTGTTGCCCAACCTGTTCTCTATCCATCTAGCTAGAACAGCCTGGACCCTGTGCGACTTCAACTTCTCCATCAGCTTACCATAGGGAACCTTATCAAATGCCTTACCAAAGTCCATGTATATGACATCTACGTCCCTTCCCTCATTAATCAACTAGGACTTGAATATAAAAGCACAGATGTACTTCTGAGGTTCTATAAAGCTCTGGACATAGAGTCATAGAGATACACAGCATGGAAACAGACCCTTCAGTCCAACTCATCCATGCCGAACAGATATCCTAACCTAACCTAGGCCCATTTGCCAGCACTTGGCCCATATCCCTCCAAACCCTTCCTATTCATATACCCATCCAGATGCCTTTTCAATGCTGTAATTGTACCAGCCTCCACCACTTCCTCTGAAAAATGTGTTGCTGGAAAAGCGCAGCAGGTCAGGCAGCATCCAAGGAGCAGGAGAATCGACGTTTCGGGCATAAGCTCTTCTCCACCACTTCCTCTGGCAGCTCATTCCATACACGTACCACACTCTGTGTGAAAAAGTTGTCCCTTAGTTCCCTTTGAGGTCTTTCACTTCTCACCCTGAACGTATGCCCTCTGCTTCTGGACCACCCACCCGAGGGAAAAGATCTTGTCTGTTTATCCTATCCATTCCCCTCATGATTTTATAAACCTCTATAAGGTCACCCCTCAGCCTCCGACACTCCAGGGAAAACAGTCCCAGCCTATTCAGTCTCTCCCTGTAGCTCAAATCCTCCAAACCTGGCAACATCCTTGTAAATGTATTCTGAACCATTTCAAGTTTCATAACATCCTTCCGATAGTACGGAGACCAGAATTGGACACAATACTCCAAACTCTGCCTCACCAATGTCCTGTACAGCCGCAACATAAAATCCCAACTCCGATACTGAACCCTCCAACCAATGAAGGGAAGCTTACAAAATGCCTTCTGTAATTGATCTGTGACTTGACTTTCAAGGAAGCGTGAACCGACACTCCAAGGTCTTTATGTTCAGCAACACTCCCTACTTTCAGAGCAAATCCATGGAATTCACTGCCACAGAAGGCCTAGTCAGTTACAAATCACACCATGACAGATTCATTTGGAAGCACTAGCTTTCAGAGCGCTGCTCCTTCATCACGTGGTTGGGGAGAATAAGATTGTAAGACACAGAATTTAGAGCAAATGTTTACAGTGTGATGTAACTGAAATTATATACCGAAAAAGACCTCAATTGTTTGTTAAGTCTCTCATGTTTTAGAATGACTATGTTGGTTTCTGTTCTTTCATACATAAATCACAAAATGTTTTTTTTTTTAAAGTTACATTCTCAAGTGAACTTGAGCAAGTTACATCCATTTGAGAGGGTCCGATAACTGTAGCGACGCCATTTTCACTTTGGCAGAGAGACCTCCGACAGTGGTCTTTCCCCACTGTGTCTTGGCAGCAGTTGCCCCAAGCCTTAGTATGTTCTTCAGTGCATAGTCCAGGATCTTGCGATGTGCCAGTCTGCAACGCCCGGTCAGGGTCAACTCCTTGCTCTGGAAGACCAACAAGTTTCGGGCAGACCAAAGAACGTCTGTCATTGAGTGGATGGTCCTCCAGGTGCAGTCAATGTTTGTCTCGGTGTGTGTCCCGGAGAGCACAGAGTCACGGAGCTGCTCGGGGACAAACCTCGACCCAAACCATTACATCTCCCTCCAGATGTTATTTGCAAAGGCACATACCAGCAGGAGCTGGGTGACAGTCTCTTCACCAATGCAGCCACTTCAAAGGCAGTGTGCGGTGGCACATAGAAACCGGGCACACATGAAGGATCGAACGGGCAGTGCCCTTCCCACCACCAGCCAAGCGACATCATGGTGCTTGTAGCAAAGTTCCGGCCAAGAGGCATTCTGCCAAATTCCTTTGACAGTCTGCTCAGGGGACCACATGTCAGGTTTGTGAGAGCTGCTCAGGAGAGTCAAATTAATCTGTCCGTGGGGGGTGGAGGGGGTGACCCAAAGCATTCAGAAGACAAAAGAGAAGCTTGACGACGGTATAGATGTAATGAAACCAAGTTAAAAAGTAATGGCAGTGTTGGTAATTCTCGTACTAATCAGGGCAGGCAAGAGCACGGCAGGAAACAAGGGAAGCCTTCAGTGAAATTGCATTGATTTCAAAGCAAGGGGCCTGACAGGTAAGGCAAATGAACTCACAGCGTAGATTGGAGACAATAGACTGGTGAGCCTAACGGCTGTGGTTGCTAAGTTGTGAGAGGGGATTCTGAGAGTTAGGGTCTCGAGGCATTTGGAGAGGTGAAGACCCATTTGGAACAGTCAGTGTGGCTTTGTGCATGGCAAATGGTGAAAGGTGCTCTCTGGTCTTCTGAAAAATTGTTGGTCTTCCAGAACAAGGAGTTGACCTTTCCCCATTCCAAGGTCCAGGACTACATGCTGAGGGACGCACTAAAGCTTGAAGGCAGCTGCCAGCAAGACATAGTTGGGAAAGACCATTGTCAAAGGTCTACCTGCTCAAGGTAAACGGGGGTCCATTCAGTTATTGGACGTTCCTGGTGCATCAAATACAGTCATAGAGTCACAGAGATGTACTGTATGGAAACAGACCCTTCGGTTCAACTTGTCCATGCTGATCAGATATCCGAAACCAATCTAGTCCCACCTGCCAGCACCCGGCCCGCATCCCTCCAAGCCCTTCCTATTCATATACCCATCCAGATGCCTTTGATGTTGCCTGTACAAATAAGAGATTCCTTTGGTGTGTTTGTTGGAGAGCATCACACTCCAATGTTTACTTGATTTCTTCATGTGCTATTTCACAGAACTAAACGGTGTCTGTGACTATATATGATTTGAAAATGCCGGTGTTGCACTGGGGTGTACAAATAGAGGGTGGGGAGTGGAACAGGCTGCCAGAGGGATTGGTGGAGTGGAGTACAATTTTGTCATTTAAGAAACATTCGGACAAGTCGATGGATGGGACAGATATGGAGGAGTGTGGACCAAATACAGGCAAATGGGACTAATTTAATTGTGAACACAAATACATTAAGGACAAAAGGATAACTAGGGAGAGAATAGGGGGCCCTCAAAGATCAGCAAGGAGTTGGGATTTTATGTTGCGGCTGTACAGGACATTGGTGAGGCAGAGTTTGGAGTATTGTGTCCAATTCTGGTCTCCTTACTATCGGAAGGATGTTGTGAAACTTGAAATGGTTCAGAATACATTTAAAAGGATGTTGCCAGGTTTGGAGGATTTGAGCTACAAGGAGAGACTGAATAGGCTGGGACTGTTTTCCCAAAAGGATAACTAGGGAGAGAATAGGGTGCCCTCAAAGATCAGCAAGGCGGCCTTTGCGTGGAGCTGCAGAAAATAGTAGAGATACTAAACGAGTATTTTGCATCAGTATTTACAGTGGAAAAGGACATGGAAGATTTAAAAAGTCGCGAAATAGATGGTGACACTTTGCAAAATGTCCATATTACTGAGGAGGAAGTGCTGGATGTCTTGAAACGAATAAAGATGGATAAAACCCCAGGACCTGATAAGGTGTACCCTAGAACTCTGCAGGAAGCTAGGGAAGTGATTGCTGGGCCTCTTGCTGAGATATTTGTATCATCGATAGTCACAGGTGAGGTGCTGGAAGACTGGAGGTTGGCTAACGTGTGTCCTTACTACCCTTCTTAAAGGGTAGTAAGGACAAGCCAGGGAACTATAGACCAGTGAGCCTGATGTCCATAGTGGGCAAGTTGTTGGAGGGAATTCTGAAGGACAGGATGTACATAGAACATAGAAGAATACAGCGCAGTACAGGCCCTTCGGCCCTCGATGTTGCACCGATCCAAGCCCACTTAACCTACATTAGCCCACTATCCTCCATATGCCTATCCAATGCCCGCTTAAATGCCCATAATGAGGGAGAGTCCACCACTGCTACTGGCAGGGCATTCCATGAACTCACGACTCGCTGAGTAAAGAACCTACCCCTAACATCTGTCCTATACCTACCCCCCCTTAATTTAAAGCTATGCCCCCTTGTAATAGCTGACTCCATACGTGGAAAAAGATTCTCACTGTCGACCCTATCTAAACCCCTAATCATCTTGTACACCTCTATCAAGTCACCCCTAAACCTTCTTTTCTCCAATGAAAACAACCCCAAGTGCCTCAGCCTTTCCTCATACGATCTTCCTTCCATACCAGGCAACATCCTGGTAAACCTCCTCTGCACCCGTTCCAGTGCCTCCACATCCTTCCTATAGTATGGCGACCAAAACTGCACACAATACTCCAGATGCGGCCGCACCAGAGTCTTATACAACTGCAACATGACCTCAGTACTCCGGAACTCAATTCCTCTACCAGTAAAAGCCAGTACGCCATATGCCTTCTTCACCGCACTATTTACCTGGGTGGCAACTTTCAAAGATCTGTGTACATGGACACCAAGATCCCTCTGCTCATCCACACCACCAAGTATCCGACCGTTAGCCCAGTACCCCATCTTTTTATTACTCTTACCAAAGTGAATCACCTCACACTTAGCTACATTGAACTCCATTTGCCACCTTTCTGCCCAGTTCTGCAGCTTATCTATATCCCGCTGTAACCTGCCATATCCTTCCTCACTGTCTACAACTCCTCCGACTTTCGTATCATCCGCAAACTTGCTCATCCAACCTTCTAACCCCTCCTCCAGGTCATTTATAAAAATGACAAACAGCAATGGTCCCAAAACAGATCCTTGCGGAACACCGCTAGTGACGGCACTCCAAGATGAACCTTTGCCATCAACTACTACCCTCTGTCTTCTTCCAGCCAGCCAACTCCTAATCCAAACCTCCAACTCACCCTCAATGCCATACCTCCGTATTTTTTGCAGTAGTCTACCATGGGGAACCTTATCAAACGCCTTACTAAAATCCATATACACCACATCTACCGCTTTCCCCTCGTCCACCTCCTTAGTCACCTTCTCAAAGAATTCAATAAGGTTTGTGAGGCACGACCTGCCCTTCACAAAACCATGCTGACGATCCTTGATCACATTATTCCTATCCAGATGTTCATAAATCCTATCCCTTACAATTCTCTCTAAGATTTTGCCCACAACAGAAGTGAGACTCACCGGCCTATAGTTACTAGGGTTATCCCTACTCCCCTTCTTGAACAAGGGAACCACATTTGCTAGCCTCCAATCTTCTGGCACTACTCCTGTAGACAACGAGGACATAAAAATCAAGGCCAATGGCTCTGCAATCTCCTCCCTTGCTTCCCAGAGAATCCTAGGATAAATGCCATCAGGCCCAGGGGACATCTATTTTCACCCTTTCCAGAATTTCCAACACCTCTTCTCTACATACCTCAAAGCCATCCATTCTACTTAATTGTGACTCAGTACTCACATTGACAACAATGTCCTGTTCCTGATTGAATGAATACTTTTCGTCAGTATTCAATGTCTCCCCAATCTCTTCAGCCTCCACACGCAACTTCCCACGACAATCCTTGACTGGACCTATTCCTACCCTAGTCATTCTTTTATTCCTGACATACCTATAGAAAGCCTTAGGGTTTTCCCTAATCCTACCAACTAAGGACCTTTCATGTCCCCTCCTTGCTGCTCTTAGCTCTCTCTTCAGGTCCTTCCTGGCTACCTTATAACTCTCAATCGCCCCAATTGAACCTTCATGCCTCATCTTTACATAGGCCGCCCTCTTCCATTTAACAAGGGATTCCAATTCCTTATTAAACCACAGCTCCCTCACACGACCCTTTCCTCCCTGCCTGACAGGTACATACTTATCAAGGACACTCAATAGTTGCTCCTTGAACAAGCTCCATATATCAATTACGCCCTTGCCTTGAAGCTTACTTTTCCAAGCCACACATCCTAAGTCATGCCTCACCGCATCATAATTTCCCTGCCCCCAGCTATAACTCTTGCCTTGTAGTGCACACTTATCCCTCTCCATCACTAGAGTAAAAGTCACCGAATTGTGGTCACTATCCCCAAAGTGCTCACCTACCTCTAATTCTAACACCTGGCCTGGTTCATTACCCAGAACCAAATCCAGTATGGCCTCACCTCTTGTTGGCCTATCTACATATTGTGACAGGAAACCCTCCTGCACACATTGGACAAACACTGACCCATCTAACGAACTTGAGCTATAGCTTTCCCAATCAATATCAGGAAAGTTCAAGTCCCCCATAACAACCACCCTATTACTTTCACTCTTCTCTTGAATCATCCTCGCAATCCTTTCTTCTACGTTTCTAGGACTATTAGGAGGCCTGTAAAAAAACTCCTAACAGGGTGAGCTCACCTTTCCTATTCCTAACCTCAACCCAAACTACCTCAGATGGCGAGTCTTCATCCATCGTCCTTTCCACAGCTGTAATACTATCTTTGACAAGCAATGCCACACCTCCCCCTCTTTTACCCCCACCTCTGACCCTACTAAAACATTTAAACCCTGGAACCTGCAACAGCCAATCCTGTCCCTGTTCTACCCATGTCTCCGTAATTGCCACAACATCGAAGTCCCAGGTACCAACCCACGCTGCAAGTTCACCTACCTTATTTCGTATACTTCTTGCATTGAAGTATACACACTTCAAGCCACTTTCCTGTTTACAGGCACCCTCCTTTGAAATTGATGCCATGTTCCTAACCTCCCTACACTCCAGGTCCTGCACCCTAAAGCTACAGTCTGGGTTCCCATGCCCCTGCAGAGTTAGTTTAAACCCCCCCCAAGAGCACTAGCAAACCTCCCACCAAGGATACTGGTGCCCCTCAGGTTCAGGTGCAGACCATCCTGTTTATAGAGGTCCCACCTTCCCCAGAAAGAACCCCAGTTATCCAAATACCGGAATCCCTCCCTCCTGCACCATCCCTGTAGCCACGCATTTAACTGTTCTCTCTCCCTATTCCTCGACTCTCTATCACGTGGCACGGGTAACAAACCAGAGACAACAACTCTGTTCGTTCTAACTCTGAGCTTCCAACCTAGCTCCCTGAAAGCCTGCCTAATATCCTCAGTGCTCCTCCTACCTATGTCATTGGTGCCAATGTGGACCACGGCTTCGGGCTGCTCCCTCTCCCCCTTAAGGACCCGGAAAACACGATCAGAGACATCACGTACCCTTGCACCTGGGAGGCAACATACCAAACGTGAGTCTCTCTCGTTCCCACAAAACCGCCTATCTGTGCCCCGAACTAGCGAGTCCCCAATTACTATTGCTCTGCTCTTCTCCACCCTTCCCTTCTGAGCAACAGGGACAGGCTCCGTGCCAGAGGCCTGAGCCCCGTTACTTACCCCTGGTAAGTCGTTCCCCCCCACAAGTACCCAAAACGGTATACTTGTTCTTGAGGGGAACGGCCGCAGGGGGTCCCTGCACTGGCTGCTTCCTCCCAGTCCCCCTCACTGTCACCCATCTATCTGCCATCTTTGGAGTTACTACTTCCCTAAAGCTCCGATCTATGACCCCCTCTGCCTCCCGAATGATCCTAAGTTCATCCAACTCCAGCTCCAGTTCCCTAACACGGTCTTGGAGGAGCTGGAGATGGGTGCACTTCCTGCAAGTGTAATCAGCAGGGACGTCCATGGCATCCCTCACCTCAAACA
This sequence comes from Chiloscyllium plagiosum, assembly GCF_037043375.1. Classification (NCBI taxonomy): domain Eukaryota; kingdom Metazoa; phylum Chordata; class Chondrichthyes; order Orectolobiformes; family Hemiscylliidae; genus Chiloscyllium; species Chiloscyllium plagiosum. The sequence continues at coordinate 26,082,328 of NW_028270176.1, read as the reverse complement.
TGTTGCAAGAGGAACATTGCACTGCCTTCACTGCCATCCCTCTGAAAGTAACCTTTTATAAAAAAAACTGGGTCTAAAGAATACAACAAGCAAAATGCAGCACTTACCTACTTACCACAACGGGTCTTATTATTTAGGTTAGAGGAGGAGGGCGGGTGGGAGACACTACCTCTGTAGTGCCTCGGGTTCTTCTCCTGCGCGCTTTTAAAGGGAAAAAAAAACCTACCCGGCTGCCCCTCTGGTCTTCGTCACTTCCCCCTGCTGCTCCCGCTCTTTCTGTAAAGAGAGAAAAAAACACCGCTGCCCACTACCGGTAAGTAATTTTAAAACAAACAGTCTTACCTTAGCTGCTGCTCGCACTCAAAGATGTATTTGGAAAGGCAAGGACTGATTAGGGATAGTCAACATGGCTTTGTGTGTGGGAAATCATATCTCACAAACTTGATTGAGTTTTTTGAAGAAGTACCAAAGAGGGCATAGGTTTAGGGTGAGAGGGTCAAAGATATAAAAGCGACCTAAGGGGCAAAGTTTTGACTTAGAGGATGGTAGGTGTATGGAATGAGCTGCCAGGGGAAGTGGTGGAGGCTGGCACAATTGCAAGATTTAAAAGGCATTTGGATGTGTATATGAATAGGAAGGATTGAGGGATATGGGCCGGGTGCTGGAAAGTAGGACTAGATTAGGTTGGGGCATCAGGTTGGCATGGGCGAGTTGGACCCAAGGGTCTGTTTCTATGCTGTAGATCTGTATGAGTGTATAAGAGTGTGCAGCATGTGCAATTTAGGCCGAACAGCCTGCACGAAGTACAAGCCAGCGGCATATATTGGCAAATCTGCTTTTTGCTTGTAAATCAGGGGAGAGCGCGAACGCAGTCCCCCACTACCACAAATTTTGCAGTCGAGTATCCCGCATTTGGGGACATCGCAGGCGTCAGCACACCCGAAGTGCAATGGGATAGCCTCGTCCTGGGAGAACCACCTTGGTGATCATGGTATCTCCCCTGCCAGGTAAGTATGCTCAATACTCTCACTCGCTCAAACCCAATAACAGCCCATACCTCTTACACTCATACTAACTGCGTTTTTGAAAATCGGAAATGCATCTCTCTAAGGTTCTCTGTCTGCACAACAGCGCAATTTCTCACCTGGATCACAGAACATCCAGAAAGACTCGTGTTTCACTGAATACCACACTCACTGGGCGACGTGAGAAGTTGCACTAATTTGCATTTCTCCCTTAAACCGAGATGCTCCGCCCTTCCTTGCCCTGCCCCCTTCACACTGTCTCCTTCTTCTCCAAAACAAAGCCCCAGAAATCCCTCATACACTTGAAGCAATCTGTTATCAAACACTGTTTACAATGTGAGGTGAACGCGAATAAAAGCAATTTTTAAGCTTTGCTGGTGAAACTTGAAAGATATTTTGAAATCGCTTTTTTCTAATCCCTACAAATTGAACAAATCTTCTTTTGTGAAACTGCAGCTTTGCAATCTCCCCCCTCTGTGTTCCACCATGCAAATCAATCACTTCAGGAGACCTCACCGTTAAGATTAAAGGTGCCAGGAACAAGGAAATATTTCTCAACGCTGTTTGGATGTGACATTAAACTGAGAGCACCACCTTTTCTGGATGCACATTCCACATTTTCAACACCCTCTGTTGTTTCGAAAAACAGTCGCCTGTGATTCAAATGTAAATATTATTTTCATATGTCTTGGATTTACTTGCTTACTTATACTAATAATGACACGTGGTTATTATGGTTGAAGTACAAGATTAGATTCCCTACAGTGTGGAAACAGGCCCTTCAGCCCAACAAGTCCACACAGACACTTGGAAGAGTAATCCACCCAGAACCATTTCCCCTCTGATGCACCGAACACTACAGGCAATTTTAGCACGGCCAATTCACTTAACCTGCACACCTTTGGACTGTTGGAGGAAACCCACACAGACATGGGGAGAATGTGCAAACTACACACTGTCTGTGTATATCTGTCTGACTTGATCCAAGTGAATGCTGCAAGCTTCCTGCCTTCATACCGCAGTTCCCACTGTCCTATTAAAACCTATTCCATATCATCAATCAGGGTAACGGGTGTGCAGACCTGTTGGTCTGGCCTGATCCAACTTCAGTTATCCAGTTTTCCCAGCAGGCCATTCAATTGGCCAATGTTGTTTTCAGAATCCCAAAAGAGCCTGTAATCTCTTTAAAAAGGGACAAGATAGCAGACGATAACATATCCCTCCCAGATCGTCTCAACACCTTCTATGCCCGCTTTGAGCAGAATTTCGGTGGAGAGGTAACACCTATTCCAACAAGTCCTAATGAACCTATCCCAACAGTCACTGCATCAGAGGTCAGATCAGTTTTCCTTCGTGCGAATCCAAGGAGAGTGATGGGGCCAGATGGAGTACCAGGCCGTGCACTCAGGGCATGCGCAGACCAACTGGCAGAGGTCTTCTCGGACATCTCCAACCTCACCCTGCAGCAGGCCACTTGTCCCTGCCTGCTTCAAGAGGGCCAACATTATCCCTGTGCCTAAGAAGGCTCGTGCAGCATGTCTCAATGACTACCGCCCTGTGGCCCGAACTTTGGTGGTCAGGAAATGCTTTGAAAGGTTGGTCATTGCATTAATCAACACCAGCCTCCCCACTACTCTTTGACCAACTCTAATTTGCCTATCGGACCAACAGATCCACGTCAGATGCCATATCACTTGCCCTTCACTCCTCCCTGGAACATCTTGACACCAAGAACAGCTATGTAAGACTCCTACTCATTGACTACAGTTCTGCCTTCAACACTATATTCCCTCGAGACTGATTACTAAACTTAGTATTCTCAGACTGAGCCCCACTCCCTGCAACTGGATCCTCACTTTCCTGACCCACAGGCCACAATCAGTGAAGGCTGGGGACAATATTTCATCCTCACTAACACTCAACACTGGAGCCCGCCCAGGGGTGTGTACTCAGTCCCCCACTGTACTCACTGTATACCCACGGCTGCATCGCCAAATACCAGACTAATGCCAGTTATAAATTTGCTGATCACATCACCACAGTCGATTGAATCTCAGATGGTGACAAATTGGTCACAGACGGGAGGTGGAAAAATGCTGCACTGAGAACAACCTAGCTCTCAATGCCGGCAAAACCAAGGAACTCATTATTGACTTTCGGTGGGATGTTACTCATGCCCCGCTACACATTAACAGAGATGGTACGAGTGGAGAGTGTCTAGCTCCTGGGAGTGGTCATCCACAACAAGCTTTCTTGGACTCTTCATGTGAACGCACTGGTTACAAAGGCCCAGCAATGTCTCTTCTTCCTCAGGCAGCTGAGGGAATTTGGCATGACGGAAAATACTCTTGCCAACTTTTATAGGTGCACTGTGAGAAACAAAAGCTCACTCACTTTAATAATTTCAGTCCGAGACTTATTTCTGATCAGCCATTTATTTGTACACCTATAGATGGGTGCTTTGTCTAATTACCTAGTAAGGTAATTACAGAATGCACACTATATCCAAAAAACCCTCGCAATTTATACCATATGTTTTCCTTATTCCATTGTCTGTTCCCTGCTTCGCTTACGTCACTCATTTCCTTAAGACTTATCCCACAACTTCTGTTTATCCTGTCTTGTCCGTGACAAACTCTTATCTCTGACTCCCATAAGGGTGTTTGACGTCAGTCTATTATAGATTATTGATTAGGCATATCTTTTCTTCTATCAGCATCTATTTCCATCCAGAGGCCACTTTGACCTCTTTGATTAGGGTTAGTTCCTGTGTCTTGAGGAGGGGAAACAGATGCTTTCCTGTTTGCCCATATACCCACCATTGTTCTGTATTCATGTCTCATGCTTTCTTTTTGCTGAATATGTATTTTCTCATTCCTGTTCTGTATCAGAATTTATACTTGCAGAAATAACATTAATTCATTTATATCCCACAATTTCCCCTTTTTCTTTTCATTACTATCTGTTATCTTCTGCATTTTTGTCTCCTTTTTTTTAACATTGTTCCCAAAATTCGCAAACATCATTTCAGAGATTTCATCCATCTTAGTCTCACTCATTTCCTTATTATTTAGTTGATAAAGTTCCTCTGTCTGATTCCCCTCAGGGGCATTCGTTTCACCAAGGCTGTTTCAATCAGCCTCTGGGTGAGTCCTCGTATACAGGGTATGACACAACAGCCACTGGCCACCAATACCCCGACTACTACTATCAGGGAAGTAAGGATAGAAACCACCACCCCCTTCCATTTTCCAAACCAGGATTCAAGCCACCCTGTGAGAGATGTGTCTACTCCTGAATTCTCAGCCAGTTCCTCTGCTAAGGTAGTCAATCCCCGTAAGGCCCGAGTAATTGAACCATCAGGCGCAGTGTTATTAGGAATAAAGGTACAACAGCTTCCTCCTAACATCACACATACACCCCCTTTCTCTGCTAAAATCATATCAAGGGCTATTCTATTTTTCCATGCCATCCTACTTGTCGCATCAAGCTGTTCTGATATTCCTTTAACCGCCTCTCTTGTATAATTTATAAATCGCTGTTGATTATAAAAAATGTAATTTATCCAGTCTACATTTTTATTAATAGTTGCCCACCAAAAGAGAGCTGACTCAAAGCCTGCTGCAATCTGGTTACGAGCTTTGAATTCAGGTACTCCCCTAGGGACTCCTACCGAATCAAGATAAATCCTGTCATCAAAAGAATTATCTAACAGTAATCTCTTACCCCTTCCCTTTTTCCCTACTATCTTTTCCTTCTCAAATGCCAAGGTAAATTAAATTGCCAATTGTACAATTGCGCATATCCCTTTCCAATCCGGAGGGAGGGTGGGTCTCAATATTTTTCCTCCACAGTACCACCACAGATCCGCTCGGGGAACCTTTAATGCTGAGTAGTTCCCTCCCTTCTCCGTTTCGGTAACATTCTTAATCTCTGTACATAATTTCAGCTCCCCCAAATGTCTCGACTGACACGTACCTCGCCTGTGCACACATGACGTGTGATTTCCAACTGCGGCGGAAAATGTGGGGGGAACTTTTGCATCTTTCTCCTCCAAGGGAGGGAACATCAGAGATAGGGAGGTACAATTCCTATCATTCCATGCAGTCTCATCCTGATACAGGGCTATCATACATTTCATGCCCTTCCTGTCTCGCTTCCACCCGAGCGGAAAGGGAACCACCTGGGCCACTGGCCTACCGGAGGCACATGCATAGCAATTGCTTTTGTTCAGACTTTTTACAGTATACTTTACCCATTCAACCCAGGCATTTGCATCCCCGTACCCAGTCTCTATCTCGATGGTCTGTTTCAAATCCTTTACCTCTATAATTTTTACTACTTTAGGATCATCGGGAGGGGTGAAAGGTTGTATCTCATTACCCAGTAATCCTACCCATTTTTCCCTGTCCTATGCTAATTTGAAAACAACAGCCCACAAACTCCTTCCCATTTGCTTTCATTTCAATCCCAAATGTTTCATTTAATTGTACCTCATAAGTGCCACCTCCCAAAACTGCTTCGTGCCATGTGGTTTTCCTTATCGTTAAATATATGGGGTTACACTTTTTATCGGGACAATCGCGTGCTGGTCGGAAGGGGGCCCGGTGTATTGTGACAAGACCATTATACCAAGTACCATCCCCGAGGCCATCCCCATAGGACTGAAGATGTATCTCTGAGTTGTGGTATTGTCTCTGATTAGCTACATTCCCACAATTTACTAAGCTACGTACATCAGTGTCTATTACTTGTGGATTATCAGACTCAGGAACCATTAATAATACATATGAAAATGATATGTGACAAAATCCTAATACCAAGAGGGCTAGCATCATAACTCTAAGCATTCCCAGTATTCTGATCATTATGCTAAAACACAAAAAGGCTTAATATACAATCTTACAGAAATAATCCCGCGCTCACGTCGCCACTGTATAGTCAATTACTCAAAGTCTGTTTAGTCTGAGTTTTAGCGGGTCTTGCGTTGATTCGGCTGTCCAGACTTCTTCCTCAACTGGAGGGTCCACTGGCCCTTTGATCTGAGTGTAATGAGTCCAGCCTTTTTCCGCCGTCCTTATTGCCGTTTCGGTAGTCAAAAGAGCCTGGTACGGCCCTTCCCAGTCTGGCTGCAATTTAGTCTCTGTCCATGATTTTATTAAGACCCAATCTCCTGGCCAGATGGGATGAACAGCAAATTCAAGGGGTGGAGTCTGTGCCAATAGACCCTGTTTTCTGAGGAAAGATAAAGAGGAGGACAAGCCCAGTATATACTTCTTTAAAAACAAATCTTTAGTTTCAGGAATTGGCAATTCTCCCTGCGTTCCCAAATAAGGTAATTCAAATAAGATTTCATAGGGGGATAGTCCCAAATCTTTCCTCCGCCAAGGGACAAGCCCAAAAGGCATCCTTTAAATCTATCACACTAAACCATCTGTAATCATGAGGGATCTTACTTAATAACGTGTAGGGGTTTGGCACCACTGGGTGCCTGACCTGCACTATCCGATTTAATGTTCTCAAATCCTGCACCAATCGATAAGTTCCATCAGATTTCCGCACTGGTAGAATTGGGGTATTATAAGGAGACATACATGGTTCCAATAGTCCATCTCTAATCAGTCCCTCAATTACTGGCTGCAGTCCCCGTTTACCTTCTATGGAAATAGGATATTGTCGTTCACAGACAACGTCCCCTTTCCGTTTTAAATTTATTAAAAGGGGAGGGATCTGTAGTTTTCCACGATTCCCTTCTCTAGTCCATACTATAGGGTCTATCTCTCTCTCTGCATCCTCTGTCAATATTGCCAGTTGTACAACTAATTCTTTGTCCTGAATTCCAATCTCCAGTCCTAAAAGGATAATTAGGTCTCTCCCCAGTAAGTTACTTCCTATATCAGGGATATACAGCAGTTCCCCTGTAACCCTACCTTTAGGACCTTCTATCATCATAGGTTCAAATACTGGAACAGTAAATCCTTCCCCTTTCACCCCCGAAACAGTAATTGACCGTGTTAACATTTCTACTTTCTTTGGTTTAAAATTCAGCGATGACCGTGCTGCCCCGTATCTACTAGGGAGATTACCTCCTCCCTACACGGTCCCACCTTCAAGTTTATCAAGGGTTCCTGGTGGGCCCCTGAGGGCAGGAACCCCTGACACCCCTATTCTTCATCATAATTCATAAGCGGAATTGCCTTTTCTTCCCTTTGTAGATCAGGACACTCCCGCTTAAAATGCCCTATCTTTCCACAATAATAGCATCCTGCCTGTAGCGACTTCCATCTCTGCCCCTGTCGCTCAAACCCTCTATCAAATGTTCCCCCTTGTCCTCTCCCTCTTTACAAACACTTTCTGTGCCTCTCTCAACAATTCATCTAATGGTTTTCCGCTCCATCCTTCTATCTTCTGTATCTTTCTCTGTATGTCTGGCCATGCTCTTGTCACAAAATGTACTTTCAAAAGACCCTGTGCCACTGGGTCCTCAGGGTTCATTCCAGAGTATTTCCGCATTGAGTCCCTTAATCTTTGCAAGAAAGCTGAGGGAGTCTCATCTTTCTCCTGTCTAATTTCAAAGGCTTTAATCAAATTCTGTGACTTTGGAACTGCCTCCCTTATTCCTTTTAGAATCAGGTCTTTCAATTCCCTCATTTCTTCTCTATGCTCCGGGTTTTGGTTTTCCCACTGGGGGTCTCTGAGGGGAAACTTCACCTCTCCCTGTCCAGCATCCCCATCTCCAATCGGGTGTTCCCTGTCCCATATTTTAATGGCAGCTCCTCGTATAAGTCCCCTCTCCTCCCCAGTAAATAGTATATTCAAAATAGACATTAATTCAGCCCAGGTATACAGACTGGGCCCCAAAAATTGATCAATTTGTTCAGACAACCCCACCGGATCCTCAACCAGGACCTCCATTTCCTTTTTAAATGTTCTGACCTCCCCACTGGTGAGGGGGGCACTTACAAACCCAATCTCTTTGTCCCCTATGGGCACCTCCCAAAGGGGATAAGTCGTTACGTTTTTCCCCTTTATCTTTTTTTTAAAGAAATATTGCAATATTTCTAGCTCCCCATAACTTCAAACACCAATTCATCAATTCATGCTTGACTAACCTTCAAAGCCTGTTCCTAACGTATAAATATATTTATATATATTTACGTTCATTTCTTCAGTATTTAATAGTCAAAATGCAAAATGCATACAGTTCCCAATTTTGCAATTCACTGTAATTACCCAGTTTTAGTCCTTTAATTTAGATCCAAAATTAGTTTTCTTAAATAGTCCTGACCAATCATTGCTCAATTACAATACTATAAGTCGTAAAATAATCAGAGCTTGCCTTAAAAGAATTTGTCTACTCAAGTTTTTTCAAAAAAAAACTTCTAATGCATGAACAATGGCTGAATCCAAGGTCACAGATATTAACCATAGAATTTTGCTTTTACTACAATCTAATGTTGAACTGAAACTTCAACTGTCCTCCATAAATCGCTGTTATGTAAAGATAAAAGAGATTAGTTAGAAACTGATAGTTAGGCAGTCATGATCTGTAAAAAGAACAGGAGTTATCATTCCTTTTTTTTTTCTTCATAATCACAATAGAATCCTTAACCTTAAAAGAAATCATGTTAAGTTTCCATAACAAAATCAGATTCAAAACAGTCCTGGAACACAAGCTCCAGGGAATAAAACACAACCATTCAATCACCAACAAACAAATGTTCACTCAAACCAAATCACAAAGGGTTAAACTTCCTACCAGCTGTACAGCTCTTTTCATTCTCTCTCTCTCTCACTCTCACATTGACATATAAACTCAGATATTCACAAACCCAGTCTTCGTCCGATCTGTACTTTGGCCAGAAGACAGCGGGACGAAGAATGGAGTCCTTAGTCCATACAAAGCAACAATATTTAATCATCTTTCTCCCTTGTACAAGTATTATTTTGCCAATTTCCACAACATCCTGCCCAAAGGACTTTCCGGAGGAATGTTGTAAGGGACCCCGCCTCCATTTCCATTGCCGTGTCCTTACTTTGTTTCCCCGGAGGCTTTTTCCTTACCCCAAAGCGCAAGCCATAGTGAGTTCCTTCGTTAGTCCCTTATTAACTACTAAAACTCAATCCCGGCCACCAAGGCAATACTTAAAAGTCAATTTTCTTACCTTGGTCTGTGCACAGAATTGCCTGGTCCCTTTTATCACCGTATTTTCTATCGAGCTCCTATCACTGTCTGATTCAGATGTCTATCTTATAGGATTCACATCAGTCACCCAAGGGAGCAGACCAAACCGGGACACGAGACCGCTCCTCAATGGGGAACGGGACGCGTCTTCCCAGTGTCCAAGGCCAGCCACTCCCCCCGGTGATGGAAGAAAATCCCGGACACGAGCCCCCAATTGTGAGAAACAAAAGCTCACTCACTTTAATAATTTCAGTCCGAGACTTATTTCTGATCAGCCATTTATTTGTACACCTATAGATGGGTGCTTTGTCTAATTACCTAGTAAGGTAATTACAGAATGCACACTATATCCAAAAAACCCTCGCAATTTATACCATATGTTTTCCTTATTCCATTGTCTGTTCCCTGCTTCGCTTACGTCACTCATTTCCTTAAGACTTATCCCACAACTTCTGTTTATCCTGTCTTGTCCGTGACAAACTCTTATCTCTGACTCCCATAAGGGTGTTTGACGTCAGTCTATTATAGATTATTGATTAGGCATATCTTTTCTTCTATCAGCATCTATTTCCATCCAGAGGCCACTTTGACCTCTTTGATTAGGGTTAGTTCCTGTGTCTTGAGGAGGGGAAACAGATGCTTTCCTGTTTGCCCATATACCCACCATTGTTCTGTATTCATGTCTCATGCTTTCTTTTTGCTGAATATGTATTTTCTCATTCCTGTTCTGTATCAGAATTTATACTTGCAGAAATAACATTAATTCATTTATATCCCACATGCACCATCGAGAGCATTCTGTCTGGATGTATCACTACCTGGTATGGCAACTGTACCATTCAAGATCGGAGACGGTTACAGAGAGTGGTGAACTCCGCTGGACAATCACAAAGGTCAACCTCCCATCTATAGAATCCATCTACCAGGCCCGCTGTCAAGAAAAGGCTACCAGCATTCTCAAAGATCCATCCCACTCTGGCAATGTTTTGCTACAACCTCTGACCTGCGTGTGTATAACACTAATGCTCCTGCTAAGGGCCTGAACATAATCTAGCAGGGCAGTGGCAGCAAATCCCGGTGCATACCAGGACTGCGTTAAAGTGTGCATCATGTCCCTCTTGCCCATGTGGCCAATGCCATGGGCTGCGAGGGTCAGTGAGTGTAGGTGGGCTCTTGGGCAAACGATGCGGCCGTCAGGTTATATGAGCAGCTGTAGGGAAGGAGACTGTGTGGTCCCAATGCGGGGCCCAACTCTCCTTTCCTTGCGGTGGAGAAGCCTGTTGGCCAGCTCGCACTGCCTCCATCGAGTCAGGCAATACTGGGGCCTTCCCTATTCTGGGGTGTGCAGGGGGAGGCAGTGCGGCCTCCCAGGCTGCTGGGTCAGCTGAGGCATTCCCCAGGGTGATACGGCAGAGGTATGGTCAGCTCATTTTATAATGGCTAGGGCGGAGTGTAAGAGGACCGCTTCCAGGAGGCTAGAGGTCAGCGCAGCGTGTTGTAGTGGCCTCCCTGCTGACGTGATGAAGCCTCTCTGTTTCCAAAGTAGGCTAACATCATGGACGACTCTGAAGGCACATCTAGAGTCAGTATCAATGTTTGCTGTGTGACCTTTTGCAATGGTGCAAGCCCCAGTGACCAGAAACAGCTCCGCAGCCTGTCCGGATGTGCCATCTGGCAGCGCAGCTGACTCTAGGACTGTGAAAGGGGAACAGACGGCATACCCTGCCAGTGTACAGTAGTCTGAGGGCCTGAAGAATTAGCCACCTGTATAGAGTATGAGGTCAGGATTGTCTAGAGGTGTTTCACAGATGTCAGCGCGTGGAGTGACAACCTGCTGAACAAGATCTAAACAGCAATTCAGGCAGCATCCGAGGACAGGCAAAATCGACGTTTCGGGCAAAAGCCCTTCATCAGGAATAAAGGCAGAGAGCCTGAAGCGTGGAGAGATAAGCTAGAGGAGGGTGGGGGTGGGGAGAGAGTAGCATAGAGTAGTTGCAGTGAGAGAGAGACTCCCTGAGATTCTTGTAGAGAGAGGAGGAAAACTTCTTCAAGGCAGGCATCCTTGCAAGAGGATTCGCAGTAGGGTACTACTCTATGCCACTCTCTCCCCACCCCCACCCTCCTCTAGCTTATCTCTCCACGCTTCAGGCTCTCTGCCTTTATTCCTGATGAAGGGCTTTTGCCCGAAACGTCGATTTTGCCTGTCCTCGGATGCTGCCTGAATTGCTGTGCTCTTCCAGCACCACTGATCCAAGATCTAAACAGTCCTGGTCATCCGCAATGGCGTTCTGAGTGAGTGGGAGCAGGGTGGTGGGGTTCAGAGCAGGGGTACATTGTAGGGACAGGTCAGCTTTAGACAGTAAAGCGACCTCATCGCTAGTTCTCCGGGTGGCAGTGAAATGTTGGGTTGCTTCAGAATTTAGCAGCAGGGAGACCGAATGGGGAACCAAAACAGTCTGTGGGTGATCCAGCACAATGGGGGTTAGCCTTCTCTACTGTTCCCACGGCTGCTGCCATAGCACTCAGATATGCCAGCATTCCCCATACAACAGGCAGTAAGTGTACAGAGTCAAAAGCAACAGGGCGCTGGGGATCCCCAGGCAGCTGTGTTAAAATGCTGGATGCAAACCCCTCGGATTTGTTGACGTACAGGTAGAAGGGCTGAGAGTAATCTGGGACCCCCAGGGCTGTTTTAGATCAGTGAATGCCTGTTCCAACTTTGGTGTTGAGGTCACTTTTGCTGGCTGCTTTGGTGAGGATGCCTCCCACAGGGGTTCGTCAATGGCACAGTGGTCTGGGATCCAGTGCCTGCAAGAATTCCCCATCCCCAGGAAAGTCTGCAGCTGAGCTCTTGTGACTGGTGGGGGAAGCTGGGTGATGGTCGTGACTCTCTCTCTCTCTCTCGAGATCATGCCCTGAGGCCATGTGAGAGTTTGTACCCCAAGTACTAGACTGGGTATTGGCAGAGTTGCATTTTCTCCATGGAGACCCTGTGTCCATCCTTTGCCAGACAGCAGAGCATCCAGTATCCATGATTCAGTGGAGGTGGAGGCCAGTAACAAGTCGTCTGCGTATTGCAGGAGGGTGCTGTTGCATGGCAGGTGTAAAGTAGAGAGGGTACAGTGTGCTGCAGCGGCATAGACTATGTGGCTCTCCGTGTAACCCTGGGGAGGCCTGGTCCATGTGTACTGGCAGCCGCCGTATGTAAAAGGGAAAACAAACTGGCTCTCAGGGGACAGTTTGATGGAGGAAAGGGTTGAGCAGAGGTCAGTTACAGAAAAGCAGGTGGAGGAAGCAGGGATGCTGGTGAAGATGGCGTTAGTGTCCGGGACCACTGGGGAGCAGGGAATCACAATTTCATTGACAGCCCTCAGATCCTGGAGAAAACATCACTTTCCTGGCCTCCCGGGTTTTGGGATGGGTAGGATGGGTGTATTACAGGGATTGCTTGTTGGCACGAGGACACCCTGTTGTAAGAGGGAGTCAATCACCAGCTTGATCCCTTCTACTGCTGCCAGGGACAGTGGGTATTGCTGTAGAGATGGCAGGATGGTTCCATGTTTGAGTGTGACAGTGTGTGTGGTGGTGGGACGGACCTCACCTGACCTGCATGGCTGGGGTGCTGTGCCCACAGTGCTGCTGGAAGCTCCGCTAGCAACAGGGGGTTTTTGTAGGAAGGGGTAGTGCCTGGGGCTTGGGTGGCAAAAGAGGCCTGGAGTGTTGCAGGAGGGCAGCGTACACAAAACTCATCCTGTCCAAGTCGGGCAAACTGTACCGGGGGGACGGGGCCTGACTAAGGGGTGCAAAGTGGAGGGGTTACACTTATAAAAGTGAAAGCCCAACCCTGGTCCAACTGAGGGCGACTCGAAGTGTGTGCGAGCATGAGCAGGCACAGTGGGAGCTGGCAGGGTCGGAGGTTCCAGGGCTGCGGGATATTGTTGCCTGCAGCATGGAATACTGTGTGTATCCGGGATTTCCAGCGGGAGACCCTGAGGGGAGCAGTGGATGCTGGCATCCAACTCGCAAAACGTCTGCCCACCCAGGAGCATGAAGCAGCAATGATTGCAGTATCGGGGACAGTGACAGGTCCGACGCTGAAGTTGACAGGCTCAGATAGAAGCCCCACCATGGGTACTCCCTACTCCCTGATGAGATGCAGCAGGCTTCAAATTATGTGGTGCCCGAAACAAAATGTAATTATGCCAGTATCATTTTCTGAAAGCCACTTTGGTGGTTTGAGAGATTTAGAACCGTCTTCAGACGCAGTTTTACAATTTTCTTTTGTATTTTAATTAAGCCATATAAAGTTCACATTTATTCTTGTGCAGAGTCATTCTGTACCTCAGTGCAGGATGCTGAAATGTTACTTACACTGTATAGAATTTTAATGTATTATTTTTAAAACAAACATATTGCCGAAAACTCTGACAGAGAAGCAGAGTGTAGTCTGATGCCAATTTAAATATAGTGCGACAACTTTAATCCACTTTAGTCAATTCTTTGACTAGTTAGAGAGTGCCAGTAGGACAGTCATGGTGTGTCAGAAGGGTGGGAGCATTGATACCGTATTAATAAAACTTAGGCATAACTTTCAGTTCATAAGCACCAATGGTTCCTTAAAAGAAAAACCATCATAGATCACCAAATGCAAAATAAATCAAGTCATCTCTGGATCTTGAGTTGCAGAGATTGAAACAGATATTCATAGAGTCATAAAGATGTACAGCACAGAAACAGACCCTTCGGTCCAACACGTCCATGCCGACCAGATATCGCAACGCAATCTAGTCCCACCTGCCAGCACCCAGCTCATATCCCTCCAAACCCTTCCTATTCATATACCCATCCAGATACCTCTTAAATGTTACAATTGTACCAGCCTTCACCACTTCCTCTGGCAGCTCATTCCATACCACCCTCTGCGTGAAAAAGTTGCCCTTTGGTCTCTTTTATATCTTTCCCCTCTCACCATAAACCTATGCCCTCTAGTTCTGAACTCCCCGACCCCAGGGAAAAGACTTTGCCCATTTATCCTATTCATGCCCTCATAATTTTGTAAACCTCCATAAGGTCACCCCTCAGCCTCCGACGCTCCAGGGAAAACAGCCCCAGCCTGTTCAGCCTCTCCCTGTAGCTCAGATCCTCCAACCCTGGCAACATCTTTGTAAATCTTTTCTGAACCCTTTCAAGTTTCACATCTTTCCAATAGGAAGGAGACCAGAATTTCACGCAATATTCCAAAGGTGGCCTAACCAATGTCCTGTACAGCCGCAACATGACCTCCCAACCCCTGTATTCAATACTCTGACCAATAAAGGAAAGCATACCAAATGCCTTCTTCTCTATCCTATCTACCTGTGACTCCACTTTCAAGGAGCTATGAACCCGCACTCCAAGGTCTCTTTGTTCAGCAACACTCTCTAGGACCTTACCATTAAGTGTATAAGTCCTGCTAAGATTTGCTTTCCCAAATTGCAGCACCTCACATTTATCTGAATTAAACTCCATCTACCACTTCTCAGCCCATTGGCCCATCTGGTCAAGATCCTGTTGTAATCTGAGGTAACCCTCTTCGCTGTCCACCACACTTCCAAGTCTGAAAAACAACCCTCCACCACCACCCTGTCTTCCACCTTTGAGCCAGTTCTGTGTCCAAATGGCTAGTTCTCCCTGTATTCCATGAGATCTAACCTTGCTAATCAGTCTCCCATGGGGAACCTTGTCAAACGCCTTACTGAAGTCCATATAGATCACATCTACTGCTCTGCCCTCATCAATCTTCTTTGTTACTTCTTCAAAAAACCCAATCAAGTTTGTGAGACATGATTTCCCACGCACAAAGCCATGTTGACTATCCCGAATCAGTCCTTGCCTTTCCAAATACATGTACATCCTGTCCCTCAGGATTCCCTCCAACAACTTGCCCACCACCGAGGTCAGGCTCACCGGTCTATAGTTCCCTGGCTTGTCTTTACCGCCCTTCTTAAACAGTGGCACCACATTTGCCAACCTCCAGTCTTCCGGCACCTCACCTGTGAGTATCGATAATACAAATATCTCAGCAAGAGGCCTAGCAATCACTTCTCTAGCTTCCCACAGAGTTCTCGGGTACACCTGATCAGGTCCTGGGAATTTATCCACTTTTAACCGTTTCAAGACATCCAGCACTTCCTCCTCTATAATCTGGACATTTTGCAAGATATCACCATCTATTTCCCTACAGTCTATATCTTCCATACCCTTTTCCACGGTAAATACTGATGCAAAATATTCATTTAGTATCTCCCCATTTTCTGTGGCTCCACACAAAGGCCGCCTTGCTGATCTTTGCGGGACCCTATTCTCTCCCTAGTTACCCTTTTGTCCTTAAAGTATTTGTAAAAACCCTTTGGATTCTCCTTAATTCTATTTGCCAAAGCTATCTCATGTCCCCTTTTGCCCTCCTGATTTCCCTCTTAAGTATACTCCTACTTTCTTTGTACTTTTCTAAGGATTCATTCGATCTATTCTGTCTATACCTGACATATGCTTCCTTCTTTTTCTTAACCAAACCCTCAATTTCTTGAGTCATCCAACATTCCCTATACCTACCAGCCTTCCCTTCACCCTGACTGGAATATACTTTCTCTGGATTCTTGTTATCTCATTCCTGAAGGTTTCCCATTTTCCAGCCGTCCCTTTACCTGCGCACATCTGCCCCCAGTCAAATTTCGAAAGTTCTTGCCTAATATCGTCAAAATTGGCCTTTCTCCAATTTAGAACTTCAACTTTTAGATCTGGTCTATCCTTTTCCATCACTAGTTTAAAATGAATAGAATTATGGTCGCTGGCCCCAAAGTGCTCCCCCACTGACACCTCAGTCACCTGCCCTGCCTTATTTCCCAAGAGTAGGTCAAGTTTTGCACCTTCTCTAGGAGGTACATCCACATTCTGAATCAGAAAATTGTTTTGTACACACTTAAGAAATTCCTCTCCATCTTAACCTTTAACACTATGGCAGTCCCAGTCGATGTTTGGAAAGTTAAAATCCCCTACCATAACTACCCTATTATTCTTACAGATAGCTGAGATCTCCTTACAAGTTTGTTTCTCAATTTCCCTCTGACTATTGGGGAGTCCGTAATACAATCCCAATAAGGTGATCCTCCCTTTCTTATTTCTCGGTTCCACCCAAATAACTTCCCTGGATGTATTTCCGGGAATATCCTCCCTCAGCACAGCTGTAATGCTATCCCTTATCAAAAATGCCACTCCCCCTCCTCTCTTGCCTCCCTTTCTATCCTGCCTGTTGCATTTGTATCCTGGAACATTAAGCTGCCAGTCCTGCCCATCCGTGAGCCATGTTTCCGTAATTGCTATGATATCCCAGTCCCATGTTCCTAACCATGCCCTGAGTTCATCTGCCTTCCCTGTTAGGCCCCTTGCATTGAAATAAATGCAGTTTAATTTATTAGTCCTACCTTGTCCCTGCCTACCCTGACTGTTTGAATCACTTCTGTTCTCAACTGTACCTGTCTCAGATCGATCTCTTTCCTCATTATCTCCCTGGGTTCGTGCTACGTTACCCTGAGAATCCATCAGCCCCTACATTTTCCAAAACAGTATACCTGTTTGAAATGGGTATATCCACAAAAGACTCCTGCTCTAGGTGCCGACCTCACTTACCCTTCCTGGGATTAACCCATCGATGTTACTGTATCTGAGACCTTCCCCCCCCTTCCTATAACTGTCATCCATCACATACTGTTGCTGTTGCAAATTCCTCATCGCTTCTAACTGTCTCTCCAACCAATCCACTCGATCTGATAAGATTTGCATCCAACAGTATTTATTGCAGATATAATCCGCAGTAACCCTTAAACTCTCTTTAAATTCCCACATCTGACAAGAAGTACATATCACTGCAAAGGCCAGTTTTGCTCCTTCACAATCTACAGACCCAGAAAATGACACCGTCTTATTCCTCTACAAACACTGCCCCAGGTTAAATTAATAGCTATGGCTTATGTTTTAAGTTTAATCAAGAGACTTATCTCCAAAATCAAGAAAGAATCCACTATACTCACTACTGCAGCCTTTCTCTTGGACAGACTTAAAACAACGACGAAGTTTATGAAGAAAAACACCTTTGACCACAAGTCCATCAGGAAGTGGTCAGCACGTAGTGTCCTTGAGCCCCTTCGGGAAAAGGAGAGGGTGGATCCTATCGAGCGGTTCCCTGAGCAGACTGTCAAAGCCATTTGGCTGAATGCCTCATCGCCAGAACTTTCCAACAAGCACCAAGACATGGCTTGGCTGGTGGTGAGAAGGGCTCTGCCTGTGAGATCCTTTATGCACGCCTGGACTCTCCGCTGCACCGCACGCTGCCCTCGAAGCGGCTGCGGGGGGCGACGAGACTATCACACACCTCCTTCTGGAATGTGCCTACGCAGAAGAAGTCTGGAGAGGAATGCAGTGGTGTTTGTCGAGGTTTGTCCCGAGCAGCGGCGTGATGCGGGACTCCGTGCTCTACGGCCTGTTCCCCGGGGGGCGCTGTACACACACCGGGACAATGGGGGTGCTGTACACACATCGGAACAATGGCGGGTGCTGTACACGCACCGGGACAATGGCGGGTGCTGTACACACACCGGGACAATGGCGGGTGCTGCACACGCACCGGGACAATAGGGGGTGCTGTACACACACCGGAACAATGGCGGGTGCTGTACACACACCGGGACAATGGGGGGTGCTGTACACACACCTGGACAACAGGGGATGCTGTACACACACCGGGACAATGGGGGGGTGCTGTACACACACCGGGACAATGGTGGGGTGCTGTACACACACCTGGACAACAGGGGATGCTGTACACACACCGGGACAATGGGGGGGTGCTGTACACACACCTGGACAACAGGGGATGCTGTACACACACCGGGACAATGGGGGGGGTGCTGTACACACACCTGGACAACAGGGGATGCTGTACACACACCGGGACAATGGGGGGGTGCTGTACACACACCTGGACAACAGGGGATGCTGTACACACACCGGGACAATGGGGGGTGCTGTACACACACCTGGACAACAGGGGATGCTGTACACACACCGGGACAATGTGGGGTGCTGTACACACACCGGGACAATGGGGGGGTGCTGTACACACACCGGGACAATGGTGGCGCTGTACACACACCGGGGCAATGGGGTTGCTATACACACACCGGGACAATGGGTGGTGCTGTACACACACCGGGACAATGTGGGGTGCTGTACACACACCGGGACAATGGGGGGTGCTGTACACACACCGGGACAATGGGGGGGTGCTGTACACACACCGGGACAAGGGGGGGTGCTGTTCACACACCGGGACAAGGGGGGGTGCTGTACACACACCGGGACAAGGGGGGGTGCTGTACACACACCGGGACAAGGGGGGGTGCTGTACACACACCGGGACAATGGGGGGTGCTGTACACGCACCGGGACAAGGGGGGGTGCTGTACACGCACCGGGACAATGGGGGGTGCTGTACACGCACCGGGACAAGGGGGGGTGCTGTACACGCACCGGGACAAGGGGGGGTGCTGTACACGCACCGGGACAAGGGGGGGTGCTGTACACACACCGGGACAATGGGGGGTGCTGTACACACACCGGGACAAGGGGGGGTGCTGTACACACACCGGGACAAGGGGGGGTGCTGTACACACACCGGGACAATGGGGGTGCTGCACACACACCGGGACAATGGGGGTGCTGTACACGCACCGGGACAATGGGGATAAGGACCTGTCCATGTAAAACAAGTCTCACTTTTCATATCTGGTTGGTGCTGCAGTGGTGGAAGTGCACTATAAGCTATAGAACCATCATTAAATTCATTTGTTAGGTTTCCTTTAAAGCTTTGCTTTTTGTTATGATGCCCATTTTAAGGGGCTGTTAATTAGTTAATTTAGTTAATTTCTTTTATTAGCTCTCCACTTTTGATAGGAGTTTATGGATTCTTCCTTATGAAGCATACTGTACTTGATATAAACAAAAAAGTAGAGACAGAATAACAGCAGCAGAGGGCAAAGAGGGAAATTAGTAGAAAGGCAAATTATATGTTTCGTTACATAAATGAACATTGTTTTCAGAACAAAATAAATGAATTCGTGGCACAAATAAAAGTTAATTATTGCGAACTTATAACCATTACTGAGATGTGTTTACAAAGAGGTCAAAGCTAGGAACTAAATATATAAGGTTATGAGGCATTTCAAAAGGGTAGGCAGGGAGGGAAAGCTGGTGGGGTGTCTTTGTTAGTATGAGGTGGATTGAGTACAAAAGCAAAACTGGTCTAGGATCAGATGATGTAGAAACTCTCTGGGTGGGGGTAAGAAATAACATAGGGAAGAAAACATTTGTGGGAAGAGGCATTAGGCCCCTAGGTGTAACTGTCCTGTAGAACAGAGATTAACTCAGGAGATAATAGGGTATGTAATATCAGCAATACATTAAGCATGGATGACTTTCACGTTCATGTCGAATGGGATAGTCAGATTGGCAGATGTAGCCATGAGGAAGTATTCACAGAGTGTATTCAGAATAGTTTCCTAGAACAATATGTTGTGGATCCAACCCGAAATCAAGATATTTGGAGGCTGGTAATGTGTAATGGGGCAGGTTTAATAAACCGTTTCATGGTAAAAGAGCCCCGAGGGAACAGTAACCATAATATTCGAGCACATAGCCTTTGGTCAGGAGAAACTTGGATTGGAAAGAAATGTGCTATATTTAACTAAGGGTAATTAGGTAGAGATAAGTGTAGAGCTGGCTGGAGTGGATTGGGAAAGGAGATTAGCAGAAAAGGTGATTGAGAAACAACTCTAGACATTTAAGAACATAGTTTATGCCCAAAGAAAAGTATTTTCCAATGAGGAAAAGGGTTTTAGGGAGATGATAAACCTTGCTTCACTTGAGAAGTTAAGCACAGTATCATATTGGAAGAAAACCTTTACAACGTGGCAAAGATTAGCGGTAAACCTGAGGACTGGGTAAGTTTAAAAATCAACAGAAGTTTTTTTTTCAAAAATATACTTTATTCATAAAATACTTTGATGATCTGTACAACTGGACATGCCATACATATGTAAACATTCCATTTGTTTGCATACCGAAAACAGAGTAATCATTCCTATTTACAGGTCTGTACGATTACATTTTTAGCTGAGGCGTCAGCAGAGCCCAAATCACTGCGTGGGCCCCCTGTTCTTCTTAGGCAGGCAGACGTTACACGGTGGTCCTTCCCCACCGCGCCTTAGCAGCAGCTGCCCCAAGCTTCAGCGCGTCCCTAAACACGTAGTCCTGGACCTTGGAATGTGCCAGTCTGCAGCACTCAGTCGGGGTCAACTCCTTCAGCTGGAAGATCAGCAGATTTCGGACCGCCCAGAGAGCGATCTTCACCGAGTTGATGATCCTCCAGGCGCAGTTGATGTTCGTCTCGGTGTGCGTGCCGGGGAACAGGTCATAGAGCACGGAGTCCCGCGTCACAGCGCTAATCGGGACGAACCTCGACAAACACCACTGCATTCCTCTCCAGACTTCTTCTGCATAGGCACATTCCAGAAGGAGGTGTGTGACAGTCTCGTCCTCCCCGCAGCCGCTTCGAGGGGAGCGTGCGGTGTGGCTGAGAGTCCGGGCGTGCATAAAGGATCTCACAGGCAGAGCCCTTCTCACCACCAGCCAAGCCATGTCTTGGTGCTTGTTGGAAAGTTCTGGCGATGAGGCATTCTGCCAAATGGCTTTGACAGTCTGCCCAGGGAACTGCTCGATAGGATCCGCCCTCTCCTTTTCCCAAAGGGTCTCAAGGACACTATGTGCTGACCACTTCCTGATGGACTTGTGGTCAAAGGTGTTTTTCTTCATAAACTTCTCCACGAAGGACAGGTGATACGGAACGGTCCAACTACTCGGAGCGTTCCGCGGCAGCGAGGCCAGGCCCATCCTTCGCAACACCGGGGACAGGTAGAACCTCAGTGCGTAGTGACACTTGGTGGTTGCGTACCGGGGACCCACGCACAGCTTGATGCAGCCACACACAAAGGTGGCCATCAGGGTGAGGGTGGCATTGGGTGTATTTTTTCCCCTGTTGCCCAGATCTTTGGACATCAAGACCCTTCGGATCCGGTCCATCTTTGATCTCCATATAAACTGGAAGATGGCCCAGGTGACTGCAGCGGCACAGGTTCTGGGAATAGGCCATACCTGTGCCACGTATAATAGCAATGACAGTGCCTCACACCTGATGACCAGGTTTTTTCCCACGATGGAGAGCGACCATAGCTCCCATCTGCCCAGTTTCTGCCTCAGTTTGCTGATACGCCCCTCCCAAGACTTGGCACATGCCCCAGCCCCCCGGAACCAAATACCCAGCACCTTCAGGTGGTCGGTCCCGACGGTGAAGGGGATCGAGGATTGGTCGGCCCAGTTCCCGAAGAGCATGGCCTCGCTCTTGCATCGGTTTACCTGGGCCCTGAGGCCCGTTTGAACTGGTCACATATGCACATGAGTCTGTGCATGGACAGCGAATCCGAGCAGAAAACGGCGACGTCATCCATGTACAGGGAGGCCTTAAACTGCAGGCCCCCGCTGCCAGGAATAGTCACTCCTCTCAGGCTCGCATCCTTCCTGATGGACTCGGCAAATGGCTCTATGCAACACACAAACAAGGCAGGAGAGAGAGGGCAGCCCTGCCTGACTCCAGATCTGACTGGGAAGCTATCTGATTCCCACCCATTGATTGAGACTGCACTGACAATGTTGGTGTAGAGCTGTCTGATCCAATTGCAGATTCCCTCCCCAAAGCCCATTTTGGAGAGAACATCGCTCATATATGTGTGTGATATCCTGTCAAAGGCTTTCTCCTGGTCCAGGCTGATCAGGCAGGTGTTCCACCCTCTGTCCTGCACGTAGGCGTTCTCAGCGATCTTCCTGCCCGGCACAGCACAGGTTTGGTCAGGGTGAATCACCGACCCCAGAGCAGACCTGACCCGGTTGGCGATGACCTTTAACAGAATTTTGTAATCCGCATTCAACAGTGAGATTGGTCTCCAATTTTTGAGTTCCTCCCTCTCCCCCTTCCGCTTGTAGATGAGGGTGATGATGCCTCTCCTCATGTATTCACTCATGGTACCTGCCCGAAGCATACTGACATACACCTCCAGCAGGTCCTGGCCAATCAAGTCCCACAGAGCGGAATAGAGCTCGACCGGTAAGCCGTCACTTCCGGGAGTTTTATTCTTTTCGAAGGACTCGAGGGCCTTGGTCAGCTCGTCCAGAGATAGCGGCTGGTCCAGCCTCTCCCGTGTTCTGTCGTCTAAGATCTCCGTGATAGAGGACAGGAACGACTGGGAGGCCGTGCTGTTGGTCGGCTTCACGTCATACAGACTGGCATAGAAGGATTTACTGATCCTCATGACGTCAGCCTGAGATGACGTTATCGAGCCATCTTCTTCCTTCAGGCTGCTGAGCACGGAGCTCTCTTTGTGCACCTTCTGGAAGAAGAAACGTGAGCACGTCTCGTCCTGCTCCACCGAGCGGACCCTGGGCCGGAAGATTATCTTGGAGGCCTCCGAAGCAAAGAGCGAGGCTTGCTGGCCCTTCACCTCCTTGAGGTCCTCCGTGACATCCGCCGCCAACATCTGCAGCAGGAGCAGGTTCTGCATACTTTCCTGGAGCTGGGACACTTTTCCCCGCCTCTCTCTCGCCTCCTGAACACCTTTGAGGATGAAGAACCTCTTGATGTTCCCTTTTACTGTTTCCCACCAGTCCGCTGGGGACTCAAAGAGGGGCTTCACGGTTCTCCAACCTGGGTAATCCCTCTTGAGCTTCTCAATGTTTCCCGGGGTCAACAGCTTTGTGTTCAGCTTCCACGTTCCCTTACCAGCCCGCTGCTCGTCCTGTATGTGACAGTTGGCCAGCAGGAGGCAGTGGTCAGAGAAGAACACCGGCTTGACGTCGGTGGATCTGACTGAGAGCGTTCGGGACACAAACAGGTAATCTATCCTTGAGCGGATAGACCCGTCTGCCCGTGACCAGGTGTATCTACGCTGCGCTCCGTCTGCAGGGGTGCTGAAGATATCATGCAGCTTGGCATCTTTTAATGTGTCCATCAGAGCTCTGGACGTGGTGTCCAGTTTACTGTCCCCCCTGCCGGATCGTCCATCTGCATCAATGATACAGTTGAAGTCTCCGGCCAGAATGACCGGCCTGGACGTAGCTAGCAACAGTGGAAGCTGCTGCAGGACGGCCAACCATTCACTCTTACCCACTGGGGCGTACACATTAATCAGTCTCAGGGGAGCATTCCTGTACATGACGTCGGCGACGATGAGGCGCCTGCCCACCACCTCCTTAACCTCGGAGATGGTGAAGTTGCCTCCTCTCAACAGGATACCCACGCCAGAGGCGCGGCTATCGTTGCCCCCCGACCAAACTGACGGCCCATGGGCCCACAAGCTCGACCATCTCCTGTAGCTGCTGAGGTGCGGTATCCCACACTCCTGCAGGAACAGGACGTCGGCTTTAACGTTGGCCAGGAAGGCCATCGTAGAAACACATCGCGTCGCCGATTTGATGCTACGCACATTGATGCTGGCGGTTTTGTTCTCCAGCTGCTCCATCCTGATGCTCAGGTGCTGTTGGTACAAGGCTCTGTGCTTCACCTGAACAGGTCACCTCTCTCAAAGAGACACTATTCGATGCTTCATTTTGATCGCTGGAGTGTTGGCTTCGAACACAATTCCTAGAAGAGAGAAACAAGCAGAGAACAGGTTAGAAGAATCCAACACTCTGGACGCGAGTGTAAAGGGGCTGTTCAGGACAATTAAATAACCGTCATCATCCTTTTCCAATGCAGCTGGAAAATGGGTGATAGGAGCTGTACGGTGACGGAGCACAGAGTGTAGAGGAGAGGAGGCTTATAGGGGAGACAATGGGCAAGAGCTGGGCACTCCACAGGAGCTGTGCTGGCTGACAGAGGGAGGGCCAGAGGAGAGAGTGAGAGAGCCCTGCAGTAGTTCCTCCTCCCACAGTGAGGGCTGTACGTGGGGAATGGCGGGGAGCACAGAGATGTGGATATTGAGAGAAACAAAGGAGATGGTATTCTCAGTGACTGAACCCTCCAATACCCAGGATAAGGGATGGGCTGTGTGGTTCAAAAAGTGGAGGAGAGTGAGCAACAACTTGCCTTTCAATAGCACCTTGTACATTGTGTAATATAGGAAAAGACAAGAGAGAAAGAGGCATTGGAATAACAGAGGGAGAAGAAGGGAGAGAAACTTGGTCAAAGAGGTTTAGGTGAGGAATTGCAGAGCTTCCGAGCCAGGCAGCTGAAGGCACAGCCACCAATGGGGCAGCAATGGAAATATCAGGGAGATAGGAGCACAGAGATCTGAGGGCTGTACAGCTGAAGGTGGTTACAGATCGGGAGGGCTGAGGCCATGGAGGGATTGGAAAAAGGGTGGGAATGTTCAAATCTGTCCATCTCAGTCTGAAACAGATTTAACGATGGAACATCCACACCTACACGGAGGTTAAACGTGAACCAGTTTATCCCTGTTTGCAGCCTCTGTAGCCCCCTCACAGCTTACTTTCCCACTGAGCTTTGTATCAGCAGCAAACTGGGACAATCCCACTCTATCCACCCATCTCAGTCACTGATATAGATTGTGAGTCACTGAGGTCCCAGCACTGATCCTTGCAGCACCAGTTACATCCTGACAACTGACAATGACCCATTTGTTCCTGCTCTGTTCCTGTCCATTAAACAATCCACAATCCATGCTATATTACCCCCCAATCCCCTGGGCCCTCATCTTGTACAACAATCTATTGTGTGGCACCTTCCCAAATACCTCCTGAAATTCCCAATATGTGCCCCATCCTCTGGTTCTCCAGTGGGATAATATTTGCTCCTTTCCAATCCCACAGGGACTGTTCAGCAGCGAGAGGATGACAAGCTGGAAGTGACTGGATGCTGCTGCTCAATGACAGGCTGGATTGAAGCATCCTCACAGCTCAGGGAATGGACAGGGACAGAGCTCAGCAACATTTCACACAATGTTATACAAAGATCAAAGGGTTACCATGGAAATAGTGGAATATTCCAGAACTCACCTTCTTTGTCGCTTTAGGACAATGTAACCCACAATTCCAACAACAAAAACAGCACCAATCCCAGCAGCAAATCCCAATCCAACTCTTGTTCTAGTTGTGACTCCAGGACCTAGAGACAGAGTGAAGCCATTAACAGACTGGGACACACAAACTAAACTAACAGCAGAGACCTTCAGCACCTCGTGTTTCAGAACCAGCCCCAGTACAAACAGATCCCTGGTTAATTCTAGTCCTGGAGGGATATGGGAGGTTAGATCCCAATAATCACACACACACCAGATCACCCCACAGCTCCTTACACACACACACACTGCCCCACAATGTGATGGATACATACTTTCCAATAGCGAGAACTGGACACTGACCAGCAGCAGTTTCCCTTCAATTAAACTGAACAGCAACTGAAATTATTGTTAATTTTACAAGGAAAGCAAAGTGTTTCACACTGCCTTCATCCAGGGTCACCCCCTCCAGACTGTATCTCTCTGTGCCCTCACCTCTGGTGGGCCTGTCCTTCCACTGGGACAGGACATACCCTGGGATGGTGATCGGGGAGTCTGGGATGTTGTGTTATTTCTGTCAGTGTGACTATGTCCCACAGTGTCCCAAGTTGGACCCCAGTCCCCAGATGTTAGTGAGGGGGACTTTACAGGGTCAGCTGGGCTGGCTGTGTCATTGCTGTGTCCTGATTCGATGCCTGGCTCACAGCCAGTGACCCATTCAGTTTTATTGTGGATTTTCCTGTCTCGGGGTTTGGAACAAACTGATTGATGTGCTCAGACAATTAAAAAGGGCAGTTAAACCATCCCCAGGTTAATGTGGGACTGGAGTCACATATAGTGAATAATGTGAATTTAAATTCTGAAAGTACCACAGTGGGACTTGAACTCTCACTATCTGATTTATTAATTACTTATTTAGTAACATACCCCCACACTAACATTCGCACAAAATCAGAGGTTAGGTACAGAATAGAAATTAGAACTAGAACAGAGATACATATAGAACCAGGGAAATCCCAACATGAGAACCTTCCCTTTCTCCCAGGGACTGGGTGGAAGGCCAGGTTACACCTGGATCAATATTACTCGACACTGACTTCAACCAGCATCTCTCCCAATCCCATCAGTTTCCCAACAGAAGGGTTCCGTTCACATTGTACCGAGACTCTCCACACAGAATTCCAGAAACACTGATGCCCGTGGGAAGCAGGAATCCTCAGAGTTCTGTATCTGAGGGACGGGAAGTGGAGTCTCAAACTGAAATAACAGTCCCAGGGAGTTTAAGGACCAGCTCCATGTAACAGTGACCCACACCCACTCAGTTCCTTGGAAGCGAACTCCTCTGTCGACAGGATAGTGACGGCAGCATGTGGTACACCTGCCTTTATTAGTCAGAGCACTGAGTATAGGAGTTGGGAGGTCATGTTGGGACTGTATAGGATACTGGTTAGGCCACTTTTCAAACATTGTATGCAATTCAAGCCTCCCTCCTTTAGGAAGGATGTTGTGAAACTTGAAAGGGTTCAGAAAAGATTTACAAGGACGTTGGCAGCATTGGAGGGTTTGAGCTACAGAGAGCGGCTGGTTTGACTAGAGTTATTTACCCTGGAGCGTTGGAGGCTGAGGGGTGACCCTATAGACGTTTATAAAATAGGGGCATGGATGAGGTCAACTGCCAAAGTCTTTTTTCCAGGGTTGGGGAGTCCAAAACTAGAGGGCATAGGTTTAATGTGAGAGGGGAAAGATTTAAATGGGACCTAAGGGGAAACATTTTTCATGCGAACGGTGGGGTGTGTATGGAATGAGCTGCCAGAGGAAGTGCAGGAGGCTGGTACAATTACAGCATTTAAAAGGCATCTAGATGGGTATATGAATAGGAAGGATTTTGAGGGATATGAGCCAAGTGCTGGTAAATGGGACGAGAATAATTTAGGGTATCTGGTCAGCATGGATGATTGGACTGAAGGGTCTCTTTCCATGCTGTATAGCTTTATAACTCTATGGGACTCTCACGGAGTCATTCTTTGGTAAAATATCACACAGCATTTCAAACCTTCCAATGTTCCTCCCTGTCTCTCCAGCATCATCCAATGTAAGAGCTGAAAACACATGCAGTAGTTTAGAAACAGATTTACCTGGTACAGGTGTGTTCGGTCCAGGTGTAGGAGCTCGCTCTAAAGGAAACATCATGTGTTTAGTACGGTGGGTGAAACAAACTGCAGAAATGTTCAGAGACTCTGTTGGGCTTGAGGGAAATACACCCAGGGAGGAATGAGGCTCAGGTCAGACTGATCGGGGGGATCAGGAACAGGATTGGGAGTGAAAACTCCAACAGGATTGCATTAACTGTGAAAGGTAGAATGGAAGTTTTCCAGAGTGACCCTGAGCAGGATCATTCCCAGCAGTTTACATCCCCCTGTGGAGAGAATCCTCATAGGATCCTGGGCCGACTGGGATACACTTTCAAGGTCAGTGCACTGGGTCTTGGAAAGGCTGCTTGGGAGGGGCTGTGGGTCCCACCTCCTGCAGCCCAACCTCTGGAGAGAAGGACCATGTTTCTGGGGAGGAAGTGCAGGTTCTCACACCGTTAACCCCTTCCATCACCCAGTTTGGTAGCTCCAGCCTTCAGTGCTCAGCCAGCTCGCTCAGTTTATTATTGAGTAACCCTTGGAGATGGACAGGGAAGACCCACTCAGTAGATTCTGTGTCCATGTGACCCTCAGTGCTTCCTCCAAGTGGGGGTGAACATTGTGGGGTACCCATTGATCAGCTGAGGGAGGGCAGTCGGTGAGAACCAGCAGGAGGTTTCCAGGTCCATGTTTGACCCAAGGCTGAGAGACTTCATGGGGTTCAGAGTCAATGTTGAGAAGCCCAATCCCCTCTCCCTGCTGACTGTATCCCCTTGATGTGATCAGACACATCCCAGGATGGTGATAGTACAGTCTGGGGTGGCCAGGGGATTCTGTCAGGATGGCTCTGTCACACAGCCCAACATACAGAGCCCAGAGGTCAGTGATGGGTCTTTGCAGAGTTGACTGGGCTGGGTGTGTCTTTGTTGTTGCGTGGTTAAATCCCTGGATCACAGCCTGTAGGTCTGTTCAGGTTTATTCCTGTTCCTCTTCATCATGGAGAGATTGAAAATCATTGTCAACTCAGGTAAATGTCCCTCAGGTTAGTGTGGGACTGGAGTCACATAGAGGCCAGACCGGGTAAGGACAGCAGGTTTCCTGAGGGAACCAGTTGGGGTTTTACAACAATCCAACAGCTTCATGGTCAGCAGTTCTGGGAAGGGTCACTTGACCCAAAAAATTAACTCTGCTTTCTCTCCACAGATGCGGCCAGACCTGCTGAACTTTTCCAGCAATTTCTGTTTTTGTTTCTCATTTCCAGCAACCACAGTTCTTTTGGTTTGTATTTCGCTTCATGGTCTCTTTTATTGGGGCTGAATTTACGTTTCCAGAGTATAATTCAAATACACTATTTAGATTATGTCCGAGTGGTATATAATCCCTGCACAACCACAGACAGAACATCACAGATTAAATACTGAACATCACAAGGAGATCGCTCTCACCTCTTACAGACAGATCGACAGAATCAAACTGCTCCAAATCAAGATGCACACCCACTCTCTTTCGGATCCAACACTGATACACATCCTGGTCTGTCTCCCTGAGGTCAGAGATCAGAACTGACCAGTTGCCTTGTTCCAGTTGATCTTTGAACAGGTTCGCTCGGTTTCTGAACCGTGGGTCTTGTTGGGCCAAATCATCACTCCCATCGAGAAACTCATATAAAATTTCCTCCTTCTGTGTCCTCCAGATTACCCATAAATCAGAGACTGGGACATTCCCTTTGTAGGTACAGGGCAGCACAACCTGCTCCCCAAGGAACCCAGAAACTGGGACAGGCGAGTCACCTGGAAAAGATTGAAAGGATTTATCCATAGATAGACCCTCCCTGCTGGTACATTACATCCCAAGCTTCACATGGTTACACTGCGATGCTGGATTTACAAGAAGCTCTGATCAGTAACTCACTGCTTTCATTTCTGGGGGAAGGTTAAAGCTCAGACATTGAGGGTCTTCAACTAAAAGCAGCTTGTGCTGGATATTTGTCAGCACTGAGCATCTGGACAGCACTGAATCACATGGTTCCCATTTGGGAGACTGGGGAGTGGGGGAGGGAAGGTGCACCGTGGGAGATGAAGTTCAGGAGCAAAAACCCTAAATTTTCAGTTAAAGACTAGAATGGCAAGAAGTGGAGGTGGAACACTAGAATGTGTGCAGAGTGTTTGGGACAGGTTGTGAGGACCCAGAACCTGCCCTTCACAAGACCCAAAGCCTAATCTCCACTCCCAGCACTGAGCAGCAGCACTTTAAATCATATGTTTGGATACACACTGAGACAGTGCAGGGTCGGGAGGGAAGGTGCACAACTGGAGGTGGAGTTCAGAAGCAAAAATCTGAATGTCTAACTTAAAGAAGGAAATGGGGTGGGGAGGGGGGGTGGTGGAAAGAATGCATCTGAGGATGTGCAGTGAGTCAGGGACTGGTTGTGGGGACCTTGCCCCTCTCCCACATACACTCAGAATCTGTCCCTCACAAGCCCCAAAGCCAATTAATCTGCTCTCCCACACTCTGAGATAATTGCCACCTCTGTCTGATCCCAGGTCATTCCCAGATACCTGATCCCTGTGACCAGTTCCCCAACCCAGTGTCACTGAATGTTGCTCAGTGTCCAGATGCCACTGTTCCCATTCCAGGGGTTAATCTGAAGACATTTAGTGCCTTCCTTTCAGCTCTCTCTCATGATCACGGTGTGTAATGTGAACTTATTGTGTCCCACTCCCTCAGTGGGTGCACTTGCAGCCCACACAGCACCTTAAAGCAAGAGGAATTCCTGACTCCCCCCACCCCCAGCCTTTGATCACTGCTGAAATGTCCCAGCACTCACAGCACTGACCTAAAACAGCAGCAACAACATTTAGCAGCAGCAGCAGCAGCGGGGGGAGTAGTTTCTGGGAGCTGTGTCTCTGCAACAAGAAAACATAGTCAGTCCCTTTCCAACAGATTCCCTTCCTGATCAGGATCAGTGGTGCTGAAAGAGCACAGCAATTATTCCTTGCTTTTATTCCTGATGAAGGGCTTTTGCCCGAAACGTCGATTTTGCCTGTCCTCGGATGCTGCCTGAATTGCTGTGCTCTTCCAGCACCACTGATCCAGAATCTGGTTTCCAGCATCTGCAGTCATTGTTTTTACCAACAAGAAAACATAGTCAGTCCATTTCCAACAGATTCCCTTCCTGATCAGGATTAGTGGTGCTGGAAGAGCACAGCAGTTCAGGCAGCATCCGAGGAGCTTCAAAATCGATGTTTCGGGCAAAAGCCCTTCATCAGGAATAAAGGCAGAGAGCCTGAAGCGTGGAGAGATAAGCTAGAGGAGGGTGGGGGTGGGGAGAGAATAGCATAGAGTACAATAGGCCAGTGGGGGAGGAGATGAAGGCGATAGGTCAGGGAGGAGAGGGTGGAGTGGATAGGTGGAAAAGGAGCTAGGCAAGTCGGACAAGTCCGGACAGGTCAAGGAGACAGTGTTGAGCTGGAGGTTAGAAACTAGGGTGAGGTGGGGGAAGGGGAAATGAGGAAGCTGTTGAAGTCCACATTGATGCCCTGGGGTTGAAGTGTTCCGAGGCGGAAGATGAGGCGTTCTTCCTCCGTGCGCCTGGTGGTGAGGGAGCGGCGGTGGAGGAGGCCCAGGACCTCCATGTCCTCGGCAGAGTGGGAGGGGGAGTTGAAATGTTGGGCCAAGGGGCGGTGTGGTTGATTGGTGCGGGTGTCCCGGAGATGTTCCCTAAAGCGCTCTGCTAGGAGGCGCCCAGTCTCCCCAATGTAGAGGAGACCGCATCGGGAGCAACGGATACAATAAATGATACTAGTGGATGTGCAGGTAAAACTTTGATGGATGTGGAAGGCTCCTTTAGGGCCTTGGATGGAGGTGAGGGAGGAGGTGTGGGCACAGGTTTTACAGTTCCTGCGGTGGCAGGGGAAGGTGCCAGGATGGGAGGGTGGGTCGTAGGGGGGCGTGGACCTGACCAGGTAGTCACGGAGGGAACGGCCTTCCTGATCAGATTGATGATCCCGCTCCGTCCCCGGGTGATGACTGACAGATACAGCCCATGAGAGGGGCTGGGACTTGGGGACTCGGAGTGAGGGGGAGGGCGGGGACAATCCACACAGTTACTAAAGATTGCAATCAACATTTTGGTGCCATTTTGCGAGTTTCCTTCTCTCTAACGAACATTCTTAGCGCCTTCGCAAACGCCGCAGCCTCGGCCCTACTCTCATATTTCAATCTTTTGAACTTTCTGTCCACTCCCCACTCCCTCAGTTCACTCCAAAATAACCTGTTGTCCCTCAGAAACTCGCACCTTTCCGATTGTGAGAAACCCCGGAGCAGGAGCCTGTTTGTCTGGTTCAGCTCCATCTCCCCCTCCCTCAGTTCACTCACACATCACTTTATAAACTTCTGAGAAGTCCCAGCCCTTTCTGTCTGTGTCTGAGATTGTCAGCGTTTCCTTTTAATAAAGAGGTGAGCGCTGGGGGGTGATGAGGGAGAGAGAAAGTTTCCCCAGATCCCCCTCCCTCCCTCCCTCGGTGTCCCCGGGTGGGAGACACTGACAGTAAGTACCTGCAGCTCCTTTCCCGGGACCGGGACCGGGACTGCGATCAGGATCAGGGTCAGACACTGACAGGAGACCGAGAAGCTGCTGAGAAACATTTGGTAAAACTCCACGTTGGAGGGAGAGCGGATCGTGTCTCAGATACAGCCCGGAACCAGCCCCGCGGTAATAACCAAGATGGGAGGGGGGGGTGTCATTCCCATTCCCTTCCCTCTCTCTCCCATCTCCGAATCTGGACCCACAGTTTTCCGGGAATCCCCAAGCGGATCAGTATTTTACTCCATCCCCTTCAGGGAAAAAGCAGCTTTGACCCGGCTTTTCCCGACAGAGACTGCACCCAGATTCCTCACTCCCCCCCCCCCCTCTGCGAGAATGGGATAGCCCAGACCCCGCCCAGACACGTGACAGGAGGCGGGAGATTTAAAACCAAAACAGAACGAGACAGAGGCCGTCAGTCCACGTGTTCATCTATTGGTCTAACCCGGAACAGAGTTATGGAGATGGACCCCACTTGAAACAGACCGTGGGTAAAAACAATGACTGCAGATGCTGGAGACCAGATTCTGGATCAGTGGTGCTGGAAGAGCACAGCAATTCAGGCAGCATCGGAGGAGCAGCAGCAAAATCGACGTTTCGGGCAAAAGCCCTTCATCAGCAATAAAGGCCATTCGGTCCAACTCGTCCATGCTGACCAGATAATTTTTTAATTTCAAAAACAGAGTTTATGCATAAAATTATTTGGATCTCTATACAATTGGTCATACCATTCCTGTGCACACATTACATAGCTTTACATACAGACATAGAAATTTATTTTTCCTATATACAAGTCTGTACATTTACTATCCAGCTCTTCTGCTGAGGTGTCAGCAGAGCCCAGATGACTGGGTGGGCCTCCTGTTCTTCTTAGTCTGGCAGATATTACACGGTGGTCTTTCCCCACCGCGCCTTGGCGGCAGCTGCCCCAAGCTTCAGCGCATACCTCAACACGTAGTCCTGGACCTTGGAATGTGCCAGTCTGCAACACTCAGTTGGGGTCAATTCCTTCAGCTGGAAGATCAACAGGTTTCGGACTGCCCATAGAGTGTCCTTCACCGAGTTGATGATCCTCCAGACACAGTTGATGTTCGTCTCGGTGTGCGTCCCGGGGAACAGACCATACAGCACGGAGTCCCACGTCACGCCGCTGCTCGGGACGAACCTCAACAAACACCACTGCATTCCTCTCCACACTCCTTCTGGGTAGGCACATTCCAGAAGGAGGTGTGTGACAGTCTCGTCCCCCCCGCAGCCACTTCGAGGGCAGCGTGCAGTGTGGCTGAGAGTCCGGGCATGCATAAAGGATCTCACAGGCAGAGCCCTTCTCACCACCAGCCAAGCCATGTCTTGGTGCTTGTTGGAAAGTTCTGGCGATGAGGCATTCTGCCAAATGGCTTTGACAGTCTGCTCAGGGAACCGCTCGACAGGATCCGCCCTCTCCTTTTCCCGAAGGGTCTCAAGGACACTACGTGCTGACCACTTCCTAATGGACTTGTGGTCAAAGGTGTTTTTCTTCATAAACTTCTCCACGAAGGACAGGTGATACGGAACGGTCCAACTACCCGGAGCGTTCCGCGGCAGCGAGGCCAAGCTCATCCTTCACAACACCGGGGACAGGTAGAACCTCAGTATGTAGTGACACTTGGTGTTTGCGTACCGGGGATCCACGCACAGCTTGATGCAGCCACATACAAAGGTGGCCATCAGGGTGAGGGTGGCATTGGGTGTACTTTTTCCCCCGTTGCCCAGATCTTTGTACAGCGAGTCCCTTCGGACCCGGTCCATCTTTGACCTCCATATAAATTGGAAGATGGCCCAGGTGACTGCAGCGGCAGGTTCTGGGAATAGGCCAGACCTGTGCCACGTATAACAGCAATGACAGTGCCTCACACCTGATGACCAGGTTTTTTCCCGCGATGGAGAGCGACCATAGCTTCCATCTGCCCAGTTTCTGCCTCACTTCGCTGATACGCTCCTCCCAAGACTTGGCGCACGCCCCAGCTCCCCCGAAACCAAATACCCAGCACCTTCAGGTGGTCGGTCCTGACGGTGAAGGGGATCGAGGATTGGTCGGCCCAGTTCCCAAAGAGCATGGCCTCGCTCTTGCCTCGGTTTACCTTGGCCCCCGGGGCCCGTTCGAACTGGTCACAAATGCACATGAGTCTGCGCACGGACAGCGGATCGGAGCAGAAAACGGCGATATCATCCATATACAGGGAGGCCTTAACCTGCAGGCCCCCGCTGCCAGGAATAGTCACCCCTCTTAGGCTCGCATCCTTCCTGATGGACTCGGCAAATGGCTCTATGCAACACACAAACAAAGCAGGAGAGAGAGGGCAGCCCTGCCTGACTCCAGATCTGGCTGGGAAGCTATCTGATTCCCACCCATTGATTGAGACTGCACTGACAATGTTGGTGTAGAGCAGTCTGATCCAATTGCAGATTCCCTCCCCAAAGCCCATTTTGGAGAGAACATCGCTCATATATGTGTGTGATATCCTGTCAAAGGCTTTCTCCCAGTCAAGGCTGATCAGGCAGGTGCCCAACCCTCTGTTCTGCACGTAGGCTTTCGTATCCCTGAGGAGTGCGAGACTCTCAGCGATCTTCCTGCCCGGCACAGCACAGGTTTGGTCAGGGTGATTCACTGATCCCAGAGCAGACCTGACCCAGCTGGCGATGACCTTTGACAGAATTTTGTAATCCGCATTCAACAGTGTGATTGGTCTCCAATTTTTGAGTTCCTCCCTCTCCCCCTTCCGCTTGTAGATGAGGGTGATGATGCCTTTCCTCATGGATTCACTCATGGTACCTGCCCGAAGCATACTGACATACACCTCCAGCAGGTCCTGGCCAATCAAGTCCCACAGAGCGGAATAGAGCTCGACCGGTAAGCCGTCGCTTCTGGGAGTTTTATTCTTTTCGAAGGACTCGAGGGCCTTGGTCAGCTCGTCCAGAGATAGCGGCTGGTCCAGCCTCTCCCGTGTTCTGTCGTCTAAGACCTCCGTGATAGAGGACAGGAACGACTGGGAGGCCGCGCTGTGGGTCAGCTTCGCGTCATATCCATCCCCTCAGAGGGATCGTCTTTCCCTGTTTGGGCTGTGCTGCCCTCCTTTGTCCCCATGGTGCTCTGTCTCTTCCTCTGGTAACGACCCTCCTTGCGCCCATCCTCACCATCGGAAGAGCTGCCTGTATCATCGTCGTGTAGGTGTCGCTTCCCCCCTCGCTGGGTGGTCTGATTTTCCCCTTGTGTAGTCACCTGTCAAATGTTGTTTGATTGCTCCCACATTGTGAAAGGTGCTATGTAAACACAAAGTGTTGCTGCTCACTCTCATCCGTCACTTTTCAAACCCCCAACCTGGCACCACTCCCCCATCTCTGACCTCACGGGGTTCAGTTGCCCTCTGACCATCTGCAAACAGTGAGTGTACCCAGAGAGAAGTATGAAGAGTAACGATCTCATCTACCAGGCCAAAGTCGGGACTGTGAGGGAATACTCCCCATGAGCTGGAATGGGGGCAGCTCCAACAGCACTTAAGAAGTTTGACATCATCCAGGACAAAGCTGCCCTCCCTTGATTGGTACCACATCCAAAAACACTTCCTCCACATCTACATCCTCGACCACCGACACTCAGTAGCAGCAGTGTGTTCCATCTACAGGATGCACTGCAGGAACTCAGCAAGGCTCCTTAGACAACACCTTCCAAACCCATAACCACTTCCATCTAGAAGGCTGCAGATAATTGGCAACAGCCCCATCTACAAGTTCCCCTCCAAGTCATTCATCATCCTGACTTGGAAATATATTGCTATTC
Organism: Chiloscyllium plagiosum; assembly: GCF_037043375.1. NCBI lineage: Eukaryota > Metazoa > Chordata > Chondrichthyes > Orectolobiformes > Hemiscylliidae > Chiloscyllium > Chiloscyllium plagiosum. The sequence goes on along the minus strand of NW_028270176.1, from coordinate 26,046,430 downwards.
CTTCAGTGTCACTGGGTCAATATCCTGGAATTCCCTCCCTCAGGGGCATTGTGGGTCTACCCACAGCACATGGACTGCAGCGGTTCAAGGTGGAAGCTCATTACCATCTTCTCAAGGGGGCAACTAGGGACAGGCAATAAATGCTGGGCCCAGCCAGCATTGCCCATGTCCCACAAGTGAAGAGAAACAAAAATTAAATTATGTAACCTGTACTCTGCTTGCTTCTCTCTTCTAGGAATTGTGTTCGAAGCCGACACTCCAGCGATCGAAATGAAGCATCGCATGGTGACCTTTTGAGAGAGATGACCTGTTCAGGTGAAGCACAGAGCCTTGTACCAACAGCACCTGAGCATCAGGATGGAGCGGCTGGAGAACAAAACCTTCTGGGGAACGGGACTGTCCAGCACTGGCTGAGTTTCCACCGCACTGAGCCTGGTTCAGGGAGAGGGGGGAAGTCAGCCCAGTGTTGGGGGGATCGAGGAAATTATGATGGAAAGTCTGAGCTCAGGATTGGGATCAACAATCACCTTTCACCTGCACAAATCCTTCTGAGCAGCACAACCTCAGGAGGGAAACTCCCAGTGGGAGTGTTATCCAATTACTAGAAAAACTGTCCAAGTATTTCATCCTCTGCATCATATCTCAGCATTACTGTTACAGTCTGTGTCCAAACACTGTCTCAGGGTTCAGCTGTCTAACCCTAACTCTAACCCCAACACGAATCCTGTGAGATATTTTTCACAGATAATTTCTTTATTCTTAATTAAGAACTTTAATAACTTGTTCTCAGTGTGGGTGATACTGCCAGGGCCCCATTTATTGTCCATGTGGCCTTGACCCACTGCAGTCCTTGTAGTGATGGTGCTCCCACAGTGGGGAACATGGGAAGAGGCTTCATAAACTCTCCCTGCAGCAGCACCTACTGGGCAAAGCCAGGAACTACATTACAACCACTTGGTGAAGAAGCACTTGGAAAGGTAGTGGTTCCAAATGAGCCTATTGGACTATAACCTGATGTTGTGTGATTTTTAACTTTACAATACGACAGGAAATAATGTAATGTAATGAAGGTATTAATAATATATTGATCTTGTGCTGATATGTCCCGTATCTTTATTTCTGACTTTTGTGTATGAAACAAGATGGTAAATATTTTATATGCAAATATTTCTACATTTTTATCATGGATATTTCTTACATTTCTACCTCTGCTTTTTGTTCTGAGCTGTGATTAAAGAAAAGCTGCTGCTGATGTTAGGGGGTCTACAGTCTGATGTTTAATGACTGCTGGTCACTGCATGAACAGAGGGGCTGCTGTCTACAGGCAGTAAGCCCCTGATACGACTTGGAGAGAATGGAATTGGCTGAAGACTGGGATCAGTGATGATGGGAATCTCAGGAGGAGCAGGAACATTTATCCAGTCAGTGTTCCTGGCTGGAGATGTTCTGTGAACTCTTCAGTCTTTGACATTGTGCCAAGGGGAGGTACATAGGAGCAGGAGTCGGCCAATTAAGTTGTTTGAGCCTGGTCTGCCATTCTCGATCCTGGCTGATCATCTACTTCAAAAGAACAAAACAACAAAAGAAAAGTACAGCACAGGAACAGGCCCTTCGGCCCTCCAATCCTGCTTTCACTAAACTAACAAACAAACCTTCTGCCCTTATTCAGTCTGTATCCCTCAATTCCCTCCATATTCCTGTAATCGTCTGGATGCCTCTTCAATGTCACCAATGTGCCTGCTTCCACCACCTCCCCTGGCAGTGTGTTCCAGGCTCCTACCACTGTGTGAAAACCTTCCCGCGCACATCTCCTTAAACCTCCTCCTCTCACCTTGAACCTGTGCCCCTTGTAATTGAAACTTCAACCCTGGGAAAAAGCCTCTGACTATCCACCCGATCCATGCCTCTCATAATTCTGTAGACCTCTGTCAGGTCTCCTCTCAGCCGCTGTCTTCCCAGTGAAAACAACCCTAGTCTTTTTAACTTTTCTTTGTGGCCAATGCCCTCGAGATCTGGCAACATCCTGGTGAACCTTCTCTGTGCTCTCTCCGTGTCCTTCTGGTAGCATGGCAACCAAATCTCATGACCATAATCCTGCCCCTTCCCCATATCTCTCGGTGTGACCAGTGACTAGAAATGTGCCCCCTCTCCCCAGCCCACTGCCCTGTTCTACATTTCTGTCTCATCCTCCCCCTCGTTTCTCCCTCCCTCTCTGGAATATTCCTGCAGTTTCAGAACACAAACACACTTTCCTCTTCCTAGCATTCCAGAAAACTCTGATATTCCCAAAACGATTTCTCCAAACCTTTCCCTGACTCCTGCCCCAGTTTCTGTTTCTGCTTCCCACCAGATCTTTCCCTCCTCTGGTGAGTCTGGGAGATCCCACCTTTTATTTCCCTCAAGCTCTCCATTAGCGTTTTCCCTTCTCCCCATGAAGTTTAGATATTGAGTTGTCGGCTCCCCACCTAAAGGGCCTGTCTCCTTTCCATGTCCCTCAGCCCTGTGTGGGGCTTCTCCTTCTCTCTCCAGCCCTTTCCTGGCCCCTGGCCCACGGTGACTCTCTCTCATTCGGGGATTCGGGGTTACCGGCCGTGTGCAGGGTTAGTCCAGCCTCACCGACCCAACCGCTGTCCCTCCCCCTGCAATCCCCTGGAGTTGGGTGATTTTGAACTTTGTGGTTCCAGACTGTTTATAAACAGGGCTTGGAGTTTGGCCAAGTTCATGAGGAATCAGAGGGAAATATTTCTCTTAATTCATTTCTAGCAGTGACTCGCTGGGCCCGCGTTTACTCTCGAATTAGGAGAATTAGAATATCTTTATTGTCACGTGTACTCAAGTACAGGAGTACGGTGAAACCTTTACAATGTCAAACCTTGGATACAATATAGAGCGATTCAAAAGGGAAGTTGTGTTACTTTACTATGATTCTCAGTAAGATATAAGACACCGCTCCAGCCTGCTCCCGGCTCACAGCCGCTCCATGTCCCCGCTCCCGGCTCACAGCCGCTCCAAGTCCCCGCTCTGTGCCTCTAACCCACTCACTTGCCCTTGGGGGTGTTGCTGAGCCACCTTCCTGACCCACTGCAGTCCTAGTCCTGGAGGACCATGGGGCTGCTCTCATTACAGAGAGAGAGGGCTGATGGTGGTTGAACTGGTGCCCTGGATTCTGAACCGGTGCCCTCTGGACCTGGACTCTTAGCTGGGGCCTTCTTGAACCGCTGCAGTCCGGGTGCTTTGGGTAGACCCACACTGCCCTTAGCCAATTGGCTGGGTGGGAATTAGGATTAAGTTTACTGTCAGATGTACTCACATGGGGACAGTGAAAAGGTGACAAGGCATTGCTTAGGTACTGAGGTACCCAGGTCCAAATTGTCGGAATTCATTAGAAAAAGAAAATAAAAGTCCAGCATTAGGTACCAAAATACAAAGCCATCGGAATTAATTGGAGAGTAAGTGCAGAGTTACAGTTTCCCCACTCCAGTCTGTGCTGGTACCTGGCCAGCCTCATCTCCAGCACACCATGGATCTCAGCACCAGACCGTGATGGGGACTTGTCTCCACACCATGCCAGGCCTGGCCTCCAAGGGCCGGATCCACAGTGCCCCTTCCGCTGCTGAAGCATCCCCCACCGCCGAAAGGACCCTGGACAGCCGTTGCTCAAGCTGCACCTGCCCCTGGCACAAGGAAACGGCCCGGACCCACTGGCCCAGCAGCTCCCTGCAACCTCCCCCCTTCATTGCAGCTGCAAACAACAACAAACAAAATGCATTTGCGACAAAAGGCAAGTGAATACATTGAAAAAGAAAGAAGGATTTGTCCTTGTTGTGTACAGGATATACTGGGACACCTTTCCACATTGTTGGGGAGATACCAGTGTTATAACTGTACTCACAGAGCTAGGGAGACAGCAAGTGATCCGTGATTGTGGGAATCTCAGGAGGAGAAAGTGAGGGCTGCTGATGCTGGAGATCAGAGCTGAAAATGTGTTGTTGGAAAAGCGCAGCAGGTCAGACAACATCCAAGGAGCAGGAGAATCGACGTTTCGGGCATAAGCCCTTCTTCAGGAATTAGGAAAGTGTGTCCAGCAGGCTAAGATAAAAGGTAGGGAGGAGGGACTTGGGGGAGGGGCGTTGGGAATCCGATAGGTGGAAGGAGGTCAAGGTGAGGGTGATAGGCCGGAGTGGGGGTGGAGGTGGAGAGGTCAGGAAGAAGATTGCAGGTTAAGAAGGAGGTGCTGAATTCGATGGATTTGACTGAGACAAGGTGGGGGGAGGGGAAATGAGGAAACTGGAGAAATCTGAGTTCATCCCTTGTGGTTGGAGGGTTCCTAGGCGGAAGATGAGGCGCTCTTCCTCCAACCGTCGTGTTGCTATGGTCTGGCGATGGAGGAGTCCAAGGACCTGCATGTCCTTGGTGGAGTGGGAGGGGGAGTTGAAGTGTTGAGCCACGGGGTGGTTGGGTTGGTTGCTCCGGGTGTCCCAGAGGTATTCTCTGAAACATTCCGCAAGTAGGCGGCCTGTCTCCCCAATATAGAGGAGGCCACATCGGGTGCAGCGGATGCAGTAAATGATGTGTGTGGAGATGCAGGTGAATTTGTGGTGGATATGGAAGTTTCCCTTGGGGCCTTGGAGGGAAGTAAGGGGGGAGGTGTGGGCGCAAGTTTTGCATTTCTTGGTCACGGAGGGAGTGGTCTTTCTGAACGCTGATAGGGGAGGGGAGGGAAATATATCCCTGGTGGTGGGGTCCGTTTGGAGGTGGCGGAAATGACGGCGGATGATACGCTGTATATGGAAGTTGGTGGGGTGGTAGGTGAGGACCAGTGGGGTTCTGTCCTGGTGGCGGTTGGAGGGGCGGGGCTCAAGGGCAGAGGATCGGGAAGTGGAGGAGATGCGGTGGAGGGCATCGTCGATCACGGTCTGGGGGGAAACTGCGGTCTTTGAAGAAGGAGGCCATCTGGGTTGTACGGTATTGGAACTGGTCCTCCTGGGAGCAGATGTGGCGGAGACAAAGGAATTGGGAAAATGGGATGGTGTTTTTACAGGGGGCAGGGTGGGAAGAGGTGTAGTCTAGGTAGCTGTGGGAGTCGATCGGTTTATTGTAAATGTCCGTGTTGATTCGGTCGCCCAAGATAGAAATGGAAAGGTCTAGGAAGGGGAGGAAGGAGTCTGAGACGGTTCAGGTGAATTTGAGGTCGGGGTGGAAGGTGTTGGTAAAGTGGATGAACTGTTCAACCTCCTCGTGGGAGCACGAGGCAGCGCCGATACAGTCATCGATGTAGTGGAGCAAAAAGTGGGGGGTGGTGCCAGTGTAGCTGCGGAAGATGGACTGTTCCACATATCCTACGAAGAGGCAGGCATAGCTGGGGCCCATGCGGGTGCCCATGGCTGCTCCTTTGGTTTGGAGGAAGTGGGAGGCTTGGAAAGAGAAGTTGTTCAGGGTGAGGACCAGTTCAGTCAGTCGAAGGAGGGTGTCAGTGGAAGGGTACTGGTTGGTGCGGCAGGAAAGGAAGAAGCGAAGGGCTTTGAGTCCTTCATGATGGGGGATGGAGGTGTACAGGGACTGGATGTTCATGGTGAAGATAAGGCGTTGGGGGCCGGGTAAGCGAAAATCATGGAGGAGGTGGAGGGCGTGGGTGGTGTCCCGAACGTAGGTGGGGAGTTCTTGGACTAAGGGGGACAGGACAATGTCGAGGTATACAGAGATGAGTTCGGTGGGGCAGGAGCAGGCTGAGACAATGGGTCGGCCGGGGCAGTCAGGTTTGTGGATTTTGGGCAGGAGGTAGAAACGGGTGGTGCGGGGTTGTGGGACTATGAGGTTGGAGGCGGTGGATGGGAGATCCCCTGAGGTGATGAGGTGAGGGATGGTCTGGGAGATGATGGTTTGGTGGTGGGAGGTGGGGTCATGGTCAAGGGGGCAGTAGGAGGAGGTGTCCGTGAGCTGACGTTTAGCCTCAGCGGTGTAAAGCTCGGTGCGCTAAACTACTATCGCGCCTACCTTGTCTGCCAGTTTGGTGGTGAGTTTGGGGTTGGAGTGGAGGGAGTGGAGGGCTGCACGTTCCGAGGGTGAGAGGTTGGAGTGGGTGAGGGGTGAAGAAGTTGAGGCAGTTAATGTCGCGGCGGCAGTTGGCTATGAAGAGGTCGAGGGCGGGTAAGAGGCCAGCACGGGGTGTCCAGGTGGATGGGGTGTGTTGGAGGCAGGAGAAGGGGTGCTCAGAGGGTGGGCGAGAATCCTGGTTGAAGAAGTAGGTGCGGAGGCGAAGGAAGAATTGTTCGATGTCTTGCTGCGTGTTGAACTCGTTAATCCGAGAGCGTAGGTCGCGAATCTGTCGGTGATGGTCTTCCTGGCGATTGTGGAGGCGGTTGTCTGGGCGGCGATTGTGGAGGCGGTTGTCTGGGCGGCGATTGTGGAGGTGGTTGTCTGGGCGGCGATTGTGGAGGGGGTTGTCTGAGCGGCGATTGTGGAGGGGGTTGTCTGGGCGGCGATTGTGGAGGTGGTTGTCTGGGCGGCGATTGTGGAGGGGGTTGTCTGAGCGGCGATTGTGGAGGGGGTTGTCTGGGCGGCGATTGTGGAGGGGGTTGTCTGGGCGGCGATTGTGGAGGCGGTTGTCTGGGCGGCGATTGTGGAGGGGGTTGTCTGGGCGGCGATTGTGGAGGTGGTTGTCTGGGCGGCGATTGTGGAGGGGGGTGTCTGGGCGGCGATTGTGGAGGGGGGTGTCTGGGCGGCGATTGTGGAGGTGGTTGTCTGGGCGGCGATTGTGGAGGGGGTTGTCTGAGCGGCGATTGTGGAGGGGGTTGTCTGGGCGGCGATTGTGGAGGGGGTTGTCTGGGCGGCGATTGTGGAGGGGGTTGTCTGAGCGGCGATTGTGGAGGGGGTTGTCTGAGCGGCGATCGCGGATGGGGTTGTCTGGGCGGCGATTGTGGAGGGGGGTGTCTGGGCGGCGATTGTGGAGGTGGTTGTCTGGGCGGTGATTGTGGAGGGGGTTGTCTGGGCGGCGATCGTGGAGGGGGGTGTCTGGGCGGCGATTGTGGAGGGGGGTGTCTGGGCGGCGATTGTGGAGGGGGTTGTCTGGGCGGCGATTGTGGAGGCGGTTGTCTGGGCGGCGATTGTGGAGGTGGTTGTCTGAGCGGCGATTGTGGAGGGGGTTGTCTGGGCGGCGATTGTGGAGGGGGGTGTCTGGGCGGCGATTGTGGAGGGGGGTGTCTGGGCGGCGATTGTGGAGGGGGTTGTCTTGGCGGCGATTGTGGAGGGGGTTGTCTGGGCGGCGATTGTGGAGGGGGGTGTCTGGGCGGCGATTGTGGAGGTGGTTGTCTGGGCGGCGATTGTGGAGGGGGGTGTCTGGGCGGCGATCGTGGAGGGGGTTGTCTGGGCGGCGATTGTGGAGGGGGGTGTCTGGGCGGCGATTGTGGAGGGGGTTGTCTGGGCGGCGATTGTGGAGGTGGTTGTCTGGGCGGCGATTGTGGAGGGGGTTGTCTGGGCGGCGATTGTGGAGGGGGGTGTCTGGGCGGCGATTGTGGAGGGGGTTGTCTGGGCGGCGATCGTGGAGGTGGTTGTCTGGGCGGCGATTGTGGAGGGGGGTGTCTGGGCGGCGATTGTGGAGGGGGTTGTCTGGGCGGTGATTGTGGAGGGGGTTGTCTGGGCGGCGATTGTGGAGGGGGGTGTCTGGGCGGCGATTGTGGAGGGGGGTGTCTGGGCGGCGATCGTGGAGGCTGCAAGGTCGGTGGGGGGGAAGTGACGTCATGGTCCGTGGCGGCGGTTGCTGGAGCGGCCGGGTGGTTAATGGCGCCGGACTGATTTCGGAGGCCGATGGAAGATTCTGGAACAGTTGAGGAACCCGGAGTGTGGGGGTAAGTACATGAAAGTTTTTGGTACTTACTGTCTTTACTTTCCGATATGGCGAGGAAGATCTGTTTGTTTAGTTTATGGATCCTTCTGTGGATGAAGAATAGTAGAGGCCGTTTGCAGGTCTGTGAGAGTGTTGTCCTGAGCTGGGGGGGGGGGGGGGGGGGCTGTGAGAGTGTTGTCCTGAGCTGGGGGAGGGGGGGCTGTGAGAGTGTTGTCCTGAGCTGGGGGGGCTGCTGTGAGAGTGTTGTCCTGAGCTGGGGGGGGGGCTGTGAGAGTGTTGTCCTGAGCTGGGGGGGGCTGTGAGAGTGTTGTCCTGAGCTGGGGGGGGGGGCTGTGAGAGTGTTGTCCTGAGCTGGGGGGGGCTGTGACAGTGTTGTCCTGAGCTGGGGGAGGGGGCTGTGAGAGTGTTGTCCTGAGCTGGGGGGGGGGGAGGGGGCTGTGAGAGTGTTGTCCTGAGCTGGGGGGGGGGGCTGTGAGAGTGTTGTCCTGAGCTGGGGGAGGGGGCTGTGAGAGTGTTGTCCTGAGCTGGGGGGGGGGGAGGGGGCTGTGAGAGTGTTGTCCTGAGCTGGGGGGGGGGGGCTGTGAGAGTGTTGTCCTGAGCTGGGGGGGGGCTGTGAGAGTGTTGTCCTGAGCTGGGGGAGGGGGCTGTGAGAGTGTTGTCCTGAGCTGGGGGGGGGGGAGGGGGCTGTGAGAGTGTTGTCCTGAGCTGGGGGAGGGGGCTGTGAGAGTGTTGTCCTGAGCTGGGGGGGGGGGAGGGGGCTGTGAGAGTGTTGTCCTGAGCTGGGGGGGGGGCTGTGAGAGTGTTGTCCTGAGCTGGGGGGGGGGGGGGCTGTGAGAGTGTTGTCCTGAGCTGGGGGGGGGGGGGGCTGTGAGAGTGTTGTCCTGAGCTGGGGGGGGGGGGGGGGGCTGTGAGAGTGTTGTCCTGAGCTGGGGGGGGGGGCTGTGAGAGTGTTGTCCTGAGCTGGGGGGGGGGGGGGGACTGTGACAGCGTTGTCCTGAGCTGGGGGGGGGGGGCTGTGAGAGTGTTGTCCTGAGCTGGGGGGGGGGGGGGGACTGTGACAGCGTTGTCCTGAGCTGGGGGGGGGGGGCTGTGAGAGTGTTGTCCTGAGCTGGGGGGGGCTGTGACAGCGTTGTCCTGAGCTGGGGGGGGTCTGTGAGAGTGTTGTCCTGAGCTGGGGGGGGCTGTGAGAGTGTTGTCCTGAGCTGGGGAGGGGCTGTGACAGCGTTGTCCTGAGCTGGGGGGGGGTCTGTGAGAGTGTTGTCCTGAGCTGGGGGGGGCTGTGAGAGTGTTGTCCTGAGCTGGGGAGGGGCTGTGACAGCGTTGTCCTGAGCTGGGGGGGGGTCTGTGAGACTGTTGTCCTGAGCTGGGGGGGGGCTGTGACAGCGTTGTCCTGAGCTGGGGGGGGGGGGCTGTGAGAGTGTTGTCCTGAGCTGGGGGGGGTCTGTGAGAGTGTTGTCCTGAGCTGGGGGGGGCTGTGAGAGTGTTGTCCTGAGCTGGGGAGGGGCTGTGACAGCGTTGTCCTGAGCTGGGGGGGGGTCTGTGAGAGTGTTGTCCTGAGCTGGGGGGGCTGTGAGAGTGTTGTCCTGAGCTGGGGAGGGGCTGTGACAGCGTTGTCCTGAGCTGGGGGGGGGTCTGTGAGAGTGTTGTCCTGAGCTGGGGGGGGCTGTGACAGTGTTGTCCTGAGCTGGGGGGGGGGGTCTGTGAGAGTGTTGTCCTGAGCTGGGGGGGTGGCTGTTGAGAGTGTTGTCCTGAGCTGGGGGGGGGCTGTGAGAGCATTGTCCTGAGCTGGGGGGGGGGCTGTGAGAGTGTTGTCCTGAGCTGGGGGGGGGGCTGTGAGAGCGTTGTCCTGAGCTGGGGCGGGGCTGTGAGAGTGTTGTCCTGAGCTGGGGGGGGGGGCTGTGAGAGCGTTGTCCTGAGCTGGGAGGGGGGCTGTGAGAGCGTTGTCCTGAGCTGGGGGGGGGGCTGTGAGAGCGTTGTCCTGTGCTGGGGCGGGGCTGTGAGAGCGTTGTCCTGAGCTGGGGGGGGGGCTGTGAGAGTGTTGTCCTGAGCTGGGGGGGGGGGGGGGGGCTGTGAGAGTGTTGTCCTGAGCTGGGGGGGGGGGGCTGTGAGAGTGTTGTCCTGAGCTGGGGGGGGGGGGGGGACTGTGACAGCGTTGTCCTGAGCTGGGGGGGGGGGGCTGTGAGAGTGTTGTCCTGAGCTGGGGGGGGGGGGGGGACTGTGACAGCGTTGTCCTGAGCTGGGGGGGGGGGGGGGCTGTGAGAGTGTTGTCCTGAGCTGGGGGGGGCTGTGACAGCGTTGTCCTGAGCTGGGGGGGGTCTGTGAGAGTGTTGTCCTGAGCTGGGGGGGGCTGTGAGAGTGTTGTCCTGAGCTGGGGAGGGGCTGTGACAGCGTTGTCCTGAGCTGGGGGGGGGTCTGTGAGAGTGTTGTCCTGAGCTGGGGGGGGCTGTGAGAGTGTTGTCCTGAGCTGGGGAGGGGCTGTGACAGCGTTGTCCTGAGCTGGGGGGGGGTCTGTGAGACTGTTGTCCTGAGCTGGGGGGGGGCTGTGACAGCGTTGTCCTGAGCTGGGGGGGGTCTGTGAGAGTGTTGTCCTGAGCTGGGGGGGCTGTGAGAGTGTTGTCCTGAGCTGGGGAGGGGCTGTGACAGCGTTGTCCTGAGCTGGGGGGGGGTCTGTGAGAGTGTTGTCCTGAGCTGGGGGGGGCTGTGACAGTGTTGTCCTGAGCTGGGGGGGGGGGTCTGTGAGAGTGTTGTCCTGAGCTGGGGGGGTGGCTGTTGAGAGTGTTGTCCTGAGCTGGGGGGGGGCTGTGAGAGCATTGTCCTGAGCTGGGGGGGGGGCTGTGAGAGTGTTGTCCTGAGCTGGGGGGGGGCTGTGAGAGCGTTGTCCTGAGCTGGGGCGGGGCTGTGAGAGTGTTGTCCTGAGCTGGGGGGGGGGGCTGTGAGAGCGTTGTCCTGAGCTGGGAGGGGGGCTGTGAGAGCGTTGTCCTGAGCTGGGGGGGGGGCTGTGAGAGCGTTGTCCTGTGCTGGGGCGGGGCTGTGAGAGCGTTGTCCTGAGCTGGGGGGGGGGGCTGTGAGAGCGTTGTCCTGAGCTGGGGGGGGCTGTGAGAGCATTGTCCTGAGCTGGGGGGGGGCTGTGAGAGCGTTGTCCTGAGCTGGGGGGGGACTGTGAGAGTGTTGTCCTGAGCTGGGGAGGGGGGCTGTGAGAGCGTTGTCCTGAGCTGGGGGGGGCTGTGAGAGTGTTGTCCTGAGCTGGGGGGGGGCTGTGAGAGTGTTGTCCTGAGCTGGGGGGGGGGCTGTGAGAGTGTTGTCCTGAGCTGGGGTAGGTCTAATTGCAGGGAATGTAGGTAGCGGCGCATGGCTGCAAGCGTGGAGCGGAGGATCCGGAGGGAGGTCTGTTGCTGGAGGCTTCGCATTTGTTGTAGGTACTGGTTGTCCTGGTTGGGTCCAAATTTTGTTGGTCGGAACATAGTCCGGAGTCCGTACGCGATCAGTCGGTTCCGTGGGCAGGTGCTGAGGAAGGAGATGTGGCTGTGGTAGCAAGTGTGTTTCAGAATGTGGCTGAAGAGCTTCTGTGAGGAGGAGTCTGGGAATGATCATCCAGACGGTGTTCCTGGTGGTTGGGAGTATTGGTGTTTGGGGGAGGCTCTGTTGTTCAAATGTTGTAAGCCTCTCTGCAGTACCATCCTTACCCACTCAGTGGTGGTGTTACTCAGTGTCTCAGCAATTTGCAGTTAAAAATCACACACCACCAGGTGGACAGCACATTAGGTGGAAACTTTCAGTGAGTGACACTGCAGGACACCCACAGAACTCCATGCCCTGTTTGACCGACCTGACTCTCTCTCTGACTCCAGGCGGTGTGTGTGTGTGTGAGAGAGAGGGGAGAGAGTCACTGTGGACCAGGGGCCAGGAAAGGGCTGGAGAGAGAAGGAGAAGCCCCACACAGGGCTGAGGGACATGGAAAAGAGACAGGCCCTTTAGGTGGGGAGCCGAGGAGTCAATATCTAAACTTCATGGGGAGAAGGGAACAACGTGAATGGAGAGCTTGTAGGGAATTGTAGGGAATTAAAAGGTGGGATCTCCCAGACTCACTGGAGAAGGTAAAGATCTGGTGGGAAATAGAAACAGAAACTGGAGCAGGAGTCAGGGAAAGGCTTGGAGAAATCATCTTGGGAATATCAGAGTTTTCTGGAATGCTAGGAAGAGGGAAGTGTGTTTGTGTGTGTGTGTTCAGAAACTGCAGGATTATTCCAGAGGGAGGGAGAAACAAGGGGCAGGATGAGACAGAAATGTAGAACAGGGCGGTGGGCTGGGGAGAGGGGGCTTCCTGAGGGCACATTGTGCTGGGATATGAAGGGCTGGGGTAAGGTAGGCAGCTGGGGAGGGGGGGGTGGAGTTTGGAGCAGAGGCAGAGGGGAGCTAAGCAGGAGACAGAGGGAGGGAGGGAGAGGGGGAGGTGATTCAAGCTGTCTCCCACAGGGATAGATGTACTGTCTCCAGACCCTGACAGTGAAACATTGCTGCTGAATCTGGGTTGAAATAATTTATGTTTGGTTTTGCGGGGGGAGAGAGAGTCAGGTCGTTCAAACAGGGCATGGAGTTCTGTGGGTGTCCTGCAGTGTCACTCACTGAAAAGTTTCCACCTAATGTGCTGTGTGTTGTGGTTCTGAAGCTGTTTGCTGGGCAGTGAGTTGGAACTGATTCCTCTTGGTTTTCCTTTCGTTAAAAAGCATGTGTCATTCTGCCCGGGGTTGGGAGGGGTTTGGAGGGGAAATGTACTGCAAAGCTGAAGGATTTGAGGATTCTAGTTCCTGCAACAGTTCTTAGGAGACGAGGGGGAATTTACTTTAACTTCAGATGTTGCTAATTGGCATGTAGAAACAAATATTTCAGGTAGTTTTGAATTCTAAACAGAAAGAAATGAAGACATTTGCAGAGATTTGATTAATCTTCCATCGAGCTGCAGGACTGGGGCAAGTTCCCGAGCTTTAAAGATTCCAGTTCCTGGGTAATGGGGAACACTGTGACCAGAAAGCCGAAATACATTGCCACAACTGTGGAGGAAGCTCTTGTCATTTTCAAATTCCAAACCCCCAAACCCAAGTTACAGATGAAATAATTGGAATGGAGTCAACTCCCAGGGGACACAAGAACCAGGGAGCCCCGAGACCCACAACCTGCTGATCTGTAATGGTGTGTGAGTGCCTCTGGAAAAGGTCACACAATGTACACTTTCAACAAACCGATGACCCAGAACATTGGTAATCCCACCCAATGATTGTAAAAGCGAGGTTAAGGCAGGTCACAGAATGTGCAGCACAATCGAAATGTCGCAATGAGAAGGAAAGTGAATGAACAGATACACAGACGGGAGGTTTGTATTTGGAGTGGAACATGTTTCCATGATCACCTGGAGCAGGTGGGAATATACATTAACCCAGGGGGAGGTTATATCCAACACAGACAAATTTGAAAACTCTTAGGGGCTGCGGGAAGATGCTGGGTCACAGTTAAGATTCACCAATCATTATTCCCAGCAGCAAGTGTTTCAGGGGATCGGGAAAGGTTAGGTCTTACTTGTAAAACCAGGCTCAGCTCTTCAACATGAGGCACAATCCTCTATCCCAACACTATACTCCCGCTCTCTCCCTATAACCCTCAACACTTCAGCCTGGAGTAATGAGTTTTCTGAAACATTTTCAGTGATTTCCCCTCCACAACTTTCTGGGAGAGAATCCCACAGGTTCAATGTCCTCTGAGTGAAGACATTTCTCCTCAGCTCAGTCGGAAATGGCCTCTCCTGCGTCCTTAGGCTGTGACCCCTTGATCTGGAGCCCTGGCCAAGGGGAAACATTGTCCCTGCCTCCAGTCTGTCCCACCCTAGAACGGTTTTATTTCTGGAAGTCTTGTTTCCTGTTATCTCAAACCTGATCTTTCTGAAACATGCTGTCCGGGTCCCGGAGTCTGTGAGACGTTGAAATGTGTTCAAAAGGGGTTTTCTCGAATCAACCCAGAGATGTGATGACATACTTCTGGGGCAGGTGGGCTTGTACCTGGGTCTTCTGGCCCAGAGATAGGGACACTACCACTGCACCCCTTTCCCCTTTCTATGAAAGATCACTGGGGGATCTGATTGATTATCCATAATGAAGATGATGAAAATGATTTCATGGGTGGGAACAAATTGTCCAACACAACACAATGCTCCATGGCAACCATCTGTCTCAGGCTGGTTCCAGTTCTCCAGCAAAGCACAGTCCAAGCTGGAAGAAGATAAATTGAGTTTAACAATGTTAGAGCTGGAGGCTCTCCCATGACCTTACCCCAACCTCACACACCAGACTTTGTCATCACGGGGGCTGTTACCCCACCCAACCCATTGTTAACTTCCAACAGTCCCCATTAGCAGCTATTCATTCTCCCACATTGACCTTTACCCAGGCCTTTTTCCGCCCCACTATTTTTGGCCAACTCTTTCGACTCTATCCCACCCATCATTTACTCTCTACCCCATCCCTATCTTCTGCACAAATCCCAACCTTTATGCAGCTGCCATCAGTTCTGAAGAAGGGTCACTGAACCAGAAATCTTAACTCTGCTTTCTCTGCACAGGTGCTGCGAGACCTGCAGACTTTTTCCAGAAATTTGTTTTTCTTTGGTTTCTAGCATCAGCAGATTTTTTTTATTTACTGACGGTACAGAGTCAGTATGGATTTGAGGAGGAGTGTTCAGGGGATTGAGACAGGCTGAGTGAGTGGGTACATGGAATATAATGGGGAGAAGTGTAAGATTCTCCACTTTGGTCAGGGGAATGGAGGGGCAGAGTATTGTTTAAAATGTGAGTGTTTGGAAAGTGATATGTACAAATGGACTGAGATGTACTTGTTCATAAGCTGCTGAGAGATAGCACACAGGTACAGGAAGCAATTCAGAGGCAAATGGAAGACAGAGCTCGATCAATTTCTAGTCCCTGATCACAGTGAGAGATATGGGGAAGGGACAGGAATATGGTCATGAGGTAGATGATCAGCCAGCATCTAGAATGGCAGAGCAAGCTCCAACAATTTAATTGGCCGACTCCTGGCCCTAATGTAAAAGACTGAAATGTTTACAACCATCTCCAGCCAGGAACACCAACTGGATGATCATTCCCAGCCTCCTCCTGAGATTCCCACAATCACTGATCACACTCTTCAGCCAATTCCATTCACTCCAAGTCGGATCAGGGACTTACTGCCTGGAGACTGCAGCCCCTCTGTCCATGCAGTGACCAGCAGAGTCAATAAACATCAGACTGTAGACCCACTGATATCAGCACCAGCTTCTCTTTAATCACAGCTTGGAGCAAAACCTTCACTTGGATCATACAGGTCACAGTATATATGCAGGTACAATCATTGGTCATTAAAATCATTCCAATTATACTCAATTTCCATAAAAAGTATAAAATGTATAAATATGGAGAGATAAGGACCTGCAGAATAAATATTCATGTTCAGCATTGACAACCAACCAATTGCAGGGCGACACAGTTGCACATCCCTGGGTTTAACAATAATGCCCGAGTGTACAAACAGATATCAATTCAGTATCAGCACCGTGGACTGAATGATCTCCTCTCTATCACACAGAATCCACATACTCACAATGCAATATAAACTGATTTCAATCTGTAACATTAATGTTGAAATATAACTCAGAGGAGGAAACACTTGGACAGTGTTTCTAGGGAATGGAGATAACACTCCCACTGGGAGTTTCCCTCCTGAGATGGTACTGCTAAGAGAGTTTGTGCAAAGTGGGAAGTGATTGTTGATCCCAATCCTGAGTTCAGACTTCCCATCAGGAATCACTCGATCCCCCCAACACTGGGCTGACTCCCCCATCCCTGAGCCAGGCTGAGTGCAGTGGAAACTCAGTCAGTGCTGGACAGCCCCGTTCCCCAGAAGGTTTTGTTCTCCAGCCGCTCCATCCTGATGCTCAGGTGCTGTTGGTACAAGGCTCTGTGCTTCACCTGAACAGGTCACCTCTCTCAAAGAGACACTATTCGATGCTTCATTTCGATCGCTGGAGTGTTGGCTTCGAACATAATTCCGAGAAGAGAGAAACAAGCAGAGTACAGGTTAGAAGAATCCAACACTCTGGACGCGAGTGTAAAGGGGCTGTTCAGGACAATTAAATAACCGTCATCATCCTTTTCCAATGGCAGCTGGAAAATGGGCGACAGGAGCTGCACGGTGACGGAGCACAGAGTGTAGAGGAGAGGAGGCTTATAGGGGAGACAATGGGCAAGAGCTGGGCACTCCACAGGAGCTGTGCTGGCTGACAGAGGGAGGGCCAGAGGAGAGAGTGAGAGAGCCCTGCAGTAGTTCCTCCTCCCACAGTGAGGGCTGTACGTGGGGAAAGGCGGGGAGCACAGAGATGTGGATATTGAGAGAAACAAAGGAGATGGTATTCTCAGTGACTGAACCCTCCAATACCCAGGATAAGGGATGGGCTGTGTGGTTCAAAAAGTGCAGGAGAGTGAGCAACAACTTGCCTTTCAATAGCACCTTGTACATTGTGTAGTATAGGAAAAAACAAGAGAGAAAGAGGCATTGGAATAACAGAGGGAGAAGGAGGGAGAGAAACTTGGTCAAAGAGGTTTAGGTGAGGAATTGCAGAGCTTCCGAGCCAGGCAGCTGAAGGCACAGCCACCAATGGGGCAGCAATGGAAATATCAGGGAGACAGGAGCACAGAGATCTGAGGGCTGTACAGCTGAAGGTGGTTACAGATCGGGAGGGCTGAGGCCATGGAGGGATTGGAAAAAGGATGGGAATGTTCAAATCTGTCCATCTCAGTCTGAAACAGATTTAACGATGGAACATCCACACCCACACGGAGTATAAACGTGAACCAGTTTATCCCTGTTTGCAGCCTCTGTATCCCCCTCACAGCTTACTTTCCCACTGAGCTTTGTATCAGCAGCAAACTGGGACAATCCCACTCTATCCACCCATCTCAGTCACTGATATAGATTGTGAGTCACTGAGGTCCCAGCACTGATCCTTGCAACACCAGTTACATCCTGACAACTGACAATGACCCATTTGTTCCTGCTCTGTTCCTGTCCATTAAACAATCCACAATCCATGCTATATTACCCCCCAATCCCCTGGGCCCTCATCTTGTACAACAACCTATTGTGTGGCACCTTCCCAAATACCTCCTGAAATTCCCAATATGTGCCCCATCCTCTGGCTCTCCAGTGGGATAATATTTGCTCCTTTCCAATCCCACAGGGACTGTTCAGCAGCGAGAGGATGACAAGCTGGAAGTGACTGGATGCTGCTGCTCAATGACAGGCTGGATTGAAGCATCCTCACAGCTCAGGGAATGGACAGGGACAGAGCTCAGCAACATTTCACACAATGTTATACAAAGATCAAAGGGTTACCATGGAAATAGTGGAACATTCCAGAACTCACCATCTTTGTCGCTTTAGGACAATGTAACCCACAATTCCAACAACAAAAACAGCACCAATCCCAGCAGCAAATCCCAATCCAACTCTTGTTCTAGTTGTGACTCCAGGACCTAGAGACAGAGTGAAGCCATTAACAGACTGGGACACACAAACTAAACTAACAGCAGAGACCTTCAGCACCTCGTGTTTCAGAACCAGCCCCAGTACAAACAGATCCCTGGTTAATTCTAGTCCTGGAGGGATATGGGAGGTTAGATCCCAATAATCACACACACACCAGATCACCCCACAGCTCCTTACACACACACACACTGCCCCACAATGTGATGGATACATGCTTTCCAATAGCGAGAACTGGACACTGACCAGCAGCAGTTTCCCTTCAATTAAACTGAACAGCAACTGAAATTATTGTTAATTTTACAAGGAAAGCAAAGTGTTTCACACTGCCTTCATCCAGGGTCACCCCCTCCAGACTGTATCTCTCTGTGCCCTCACCTCTGGTGGGCCTGTCCTTCCACTGGGACAGGACATACCCTGGGATGGTGATCGGGGAGTCTGGGATGTTGTGTTATTTCTGTCAGTGTGACTATGTCCCACAGTGTCCCAAGTTGGACCCCAGTCCCCAGATGTTAGTGAGGGGGACTTTACAGGGTCAGCTGGGCTGGCTGTGTCATTGCTGTGTCCTGATTCGATGCCAGGCTCACAGCCACTGACCCATTCAGTTTTATTGTGGATTTTCCTGTCTCGGGGTTTGGAACAAACTGATTGATGTGCTCAGACAATTAAAAAGGGCAGTTAAACCATCCCCAGGTTAATGTGGGACTGGAGTCACATATAGTGAATAATGTGAATTTAAATTCTGAAAGTACCACAGTGGGACTTGAACTCTCACTATCTGATTTATTAATTACTTATTTAGTAACATACCCCCACACTAACATTCGCACAAAATCAGAGGTTAGGTACAGAATAGAAATTAGAACTAGAACAGAGATACATATAGAACCAGGGAAATCCCAACATGAGAACCTTCCCTTTCTCCCAGGGACTGGGTGGAAGGCCAGGTTACACCTGGATCAATATTACTCGACACTGACTTCAACCAGCATCTCTCCCAATCCCATCAGTTTCCCAACAGAAGGGTTCCGTTCACATTGTACCGAGACTCTCCACACAGAATTCCAGAAACACTGATGCTCGTGGGAAGCAGGAATCCTCAGAGTTCTGTATCTGAGGGACGGGAAGTGGAGTCTCAAACTGAAATAACAGTCCCAGGGAGTTTAAGGACCAGCTCCATGTAACAGTGACCCACACCCACTCAGTTCCTTGGAAGCGAACTCCTCTGTCGACAGGATAGTGACGGCAGCATGTGGTACACCTGCCTTTATTAGTCAGAGCATTGAGTATAGGAGTTGGGAGGTCATGTTGGGACTGTATAGGATCTTGGTTAGGCCACTTTTCAAACATTGTATGCAATTCAAGCCTCTCTCCTATAGGAAGGATGTTGTGAAACTTGAAAGGGTTCAGAAAAGATTTACAAGGACGTTGGCAGCATTGGAGGGTTTGATCTACAGAGAGCGGCTGGTTTGACTAGAGTTATTTACCCTGGAGCGTTGGAGGCTGAGGGGTGACCCTATAGACGTTTATAAAATAGGGGCATGGATGAGGTCAACTGCCAAAGTCTTTTTTCCAGGGTAGGGGAGTCCAAAACTAGAGGGCATAGGTTTAATGTGAGAGGGGAAAGATTTAAATGGGACCTAAGGGGAAACATTTTTCATGCGAACGGTGGGGTGTGTATGGAATGAGCTGCCAGAGGAAGTGCAGGAGGCTGGTACAATTACAGCATTTAAAAGGCATCTAGATGGGTATATGAATAGGAAGGATTTTGAGGGATATGAGCCAAGTGCTGGTAAATGGGACGAGAATAATTTAGGGTATCTGGTCAGCATGGATGATTGGACTGAAGGGTCTCTTTCCATGCTGTATAGCTTTATAACTCTATGGGACTCTCACGGAGTCATTCTTTGGTAAAATATCACACAGCATTTCAAACCTTCCAATGTTCCTCCCTGTCTATCCAGCATCATCCAATGTAAGAGCTGAAAACACATGAAGTAGTTTAGAAACAGATTTACCTGGTACAGGTGTGTTCGGTCCAGGTGTAGGAGCTCGCTCTAAAGGAAACATCATGTGTTTAGTACGGTGGGTGAAACAAACTGCAGAAATGTTCAGAGACTCTGTTGGGCTTGAGGGAAATACACCCAGGGAGGAATGAGGCTCAGGCCAGACTGATCGGGGGGATCAGGAACAGGATTGGGAGTGAAAACTCCAACAGGATTGCATTAACTGTGAAAGGTAGAATGGAAGTTTTCCAGAGTGACCCTGAGCAGGATCATTCCCAGCAGTTTACATCCCCCTGTGGAGAGAATCCTCACAGGATCCTGGGCCGACTGGGATACACTTTCAAGGTCAGTGCACTGGGTCTTGGAAAGGCTGCTTGGGAGGGGCTGTGGGTCCCACCTCCTGCAGCCCAACCTCTGGAGAGAAGGACCATGTTTCTGGGGAGGAAGTGCAGGTTCTCACACCGTTAACCCCTTCCATCACCCAGTTTGGTAGCTCCAGCCTTCAGTGCTCAGCCAGCTCGCTCAGTTTATTATTGAGTAACCCTTGGAGATGGACAGGGAAGACCCACTCAGTAGATTCTGTGTCCATGTGACCCTCAGTGCTTCCTCCAAGTGGGGGTGAACATTGTGGGGTACCCATTGATCAGCTGAGGGAGGGCAGTCGGTGAGAACCAGCAGGAGGTTTCCAGGTCCATGTTTGACCCAAGGCTGAGAGACTTCATGGGGTTCAGAGTCAATGTTGAGAAGCCCAATCCCCTCTCCCTCCTGACTGTATTCCCTTGGTGTGATCAGACACATCCCAGGATGGTGATAGTGCAGTCTGGGGTGGCCAGGGGATTCTGTCAGGATGGCTCTGTCACACAGCCCAACATACAGAGCCCAGAGGTCAGTGATGGGTCTTTGCAGAGTTGACTGGGCTGGGTATGTCTTTGTTGTTGCGTGGTTCAATCCCTGGATCACAGCCTGTAGGTCTGTTCAGGTTTATTCCTGTTCCTCTTCATCATGGAGAGATTGAAAATAATTGTCAACTCAGGTAAATGTCCCTCAGGTTAGTGTGGGACTGGAGTCACATAGAGGCCAGACCGGGTACGGACAGCAGGTTTCCTGAGGGAACCAGTTGGGGTTTTACAACAATCCAACAGCTTCATGGTCAGCAGTTCTGGGAAGGGTCACTTGACCCAAAAAATTAACTCTGCTTTCTCTCCACAGATGCGGCCAGACCTGCTGAACTTTTCCAGCAATTGCTGTTTTTGTTTCTCATTTCCAGCAACCACAGTTCTTTTGGTTTGTATTTCGCTTCATGGTCTCTTTTATTGGGGCTGAATTTACGTTTCCAGAGTATAATTCAAATACACTATTTAGATTATGTCCGAGTGGTATATAATCCCTGCACAACCACAGACAGAACATCACAGATTAAATACTGAACATCACAAGGAGATCGCTCTCACCTCTTACAGACAGATCGACAGAATCAAACTGCTCCAAATCAAGATGCACACCCACTCTCTTTCGGATCCAACACTGATACACATCCTGGTCTGTCTCCCTGAGGTCAGAGATCAGAACTGACCAGTTACCTTGTTCCAGTTGATCTTTGAACAGGTTCGCTCGGTTACTGAACCGTGGGTCTTGTTGGGCCAAATCATCACTCCCATCGAGAAACTCATATAAAATTTTGTCCTTCTGTGTCCTCCAGATTACCCATAAATCAGAGACTGGGACATTCCCTTTGTAGGTACAGGGCAGCACAACCTGCTCCCCAAGGAACCCAGAAACTGGGACAGGCGAGTCACCTGGAAAAGATTGAAAGGATTTATCCATAGATAGACCCTCCCTGCTGGTACATTACATCCCAAGCTTCACATGGTTACACTGCGATGCTGGATTTACAAGAAGCTCTGATCAGTAACTCACTGCTTTCATTTCTGGGGGAAGGTTAAAGCTCAGACATTGAGGGTCTTCAACTAAAAGCAGCTTGTGCTGGATATTTGTCAGCACTGAGCACTGGACAGCACTGAATCACATGGTTCCCATTTGGACATATACTGGGAGACTGGGGAGTGGGGGAGGGAAGGTGCACCGTGGGAGATGAAGTTCAGGAGCAAAAACCCTAAATTTTCAGTTAAAGACTGGAATGGCAAGAAGTGGAGGTGGAGTGCAGAGTGTTTGGGACAGGTCGTGAGGACCCAGAACCTGCCCCTCACAAGACCCAAAGCCTAATCTCCACTCCCAGCACTGAGCAGCAGCACTTTAAATCTTATGTTTGGATACACACTGAGACAGTGCAGGGTCGGGAGGGAAGGTGCACAATTGGAGGTGGAGTTCAGAAGCAAAAATCTGAATGTCTAAATTAAAGAAGGAAATGGGGTGGGGAGGGGGGGGGGTGGTGGAAAGAATGCATCTGAGGATGTGCAGTGAGTCAGGGACTGGTTGTGGGGACCTTGCCCCTCTCCCACATACACTCAGAATCTGTCCCTCACAAGCCCCAAAGCCAATTAATCTGCTCTCCCACACTCTGAGATAATTGCCACCTCTGTCTGATCTCAAGTCATTCCCAGATACCTGATCCCTGTGCCCAATTCCCCATCCCAGTGTCACTGAGTGTTGCTCAGTGTCCAGATGCCACTGTTCCCATTCCAGGGGTTAATCTGAAGACATTTAGTGCCTTCCTTTCAGCTCCCTTCACTGCTCGGAAAGTTTCCCCCAGATCCCCCTCCCTCCCTCCCTCGGTGTCCCCGGGTGGGAGACACTGACAGTAAGTACCTGCAGCTCCTTTCCCGGGACCGGGACCGGGACTGCGATCAGGATCAGGGTCAGACACTGACAGGAGACCGAGAAGCTGCTGAGAAACATTTGGTAAAACTCCACGTTGGAGGGAGAGCGGATCGTGTCTCAGATACAGCCCAGAGCCGGCCCCGCGGTAATAACCAAGATGGGAGGGGGGGGTGTCATTCCCATTCCCTTCCCTCTCTCTCCCATCTCCGAATCTGGACCCACAGTTTTCCGGGAATCCCCAAGCGGATCAGTATTTTACTCCATCCCCTTCAGGGAAAAAGCAGCAGCTTTGACCCGGCTTTTCCCGACAGAGACTGCAGCCAGATTCCTCACTCCCCCCCCCCTCTGCGAAAATGGGATAGCCCAGACCTCGCCCAGACACGTGACAGGAGGCGGGAGATTTAAAACCAAAACAGAACGAGACAGAGGCCGTCAGTCCACGTGTTCATCTATTGGTCTAACCCGGAACAGAGTTATGGAGATGGACCCCACTTGAAACAGACCGTGGGTAAAAACAATGACTGCAGATGCTGGAGACCAGATTCTGGATCAGTGGTGCTGGAAGAGCACAGCAATTCAGGCAGCATCCGAGGAGCAGCAGCAAAATCGACGTTTCGGGCAAAAGCCCTTCATCAGCAATAAAGGCCATTCGGTCCAACTCGTCCATGCTGACCAGATAATTTTTTAATTTCAAAAACAGAGTTTATGCATAAAATTATTTGGATCTCTATACAATTGGTCATACCATTCCTGTGCACACATTACATAGCTTTACATACAGACATAGAAATCTATTTTTCCTATATACAAGTCTGTACAGTTACTATCCAGCTCTTCTGCTGAGGTGTCAGCGGAGCCCAGATGACTGGGTGGGCCTCCTGTTCTTCTTAGGCAGGCAGATATTACACGGTGGTCTTTCCCCACCGCGCGTTGGCGGCAGCTGCCCCAAGCTTCAGCGCATACCTCAACACGTAGTCCTGGACCTTGGAATGTGCCAGTCTGCAACACTCAGTCGGGGTCAATTCCTTCAGCTGGAAGATCAGCAGGTTTCGGACCGCCCAGAGAGCGTCCTTCACCGAGTTGATGATCCTCCAGGCACAGTTGATATTCGTCTCGGTGTGCATCCCGGGGAACAGGCCATAGAGCACGGAGTCCCGCGTCACGGCGCTGCTCGGGACAAACCTCGACAAACACCACTGCATTCCTCTCCAGACTTCTTCTGCGTAGGCACGTTCCAGAAGGAGGTGTGTGACAGTCTCATCCCCCCCGCAGCTGCTTCGAGGACAGCGTGCGGTGCAGCTGACAGTCCAGGAGTTCATAAAGGATCTCACAGGCAGAGCCCTTCTCACCACCAGCCAAGCCATGTCTTGGTGCTTGTTGGAAAGTTCTGGCAATGAGGCATTCTGCCAAATGGCTTTGACAGTCTGCCCAGGGAACCGCTCGATAGGATCCGCCCTCTCCTTTTCCCGAAGGGTCTCAAGGACACTACGTGCTGACCACTTCCTGACGGACTTGTGGTCAAAGGTGATTTTCTTCATAAACTTCTCCACGAAGGACAGGTGATACGGAACGGTCCAACTACTCGGAGCGTTCCGCGGCAGCGAGGCCAGGCCCATCCTTCGCAACACCGGGGACAGGTAGAACCTCAGTATGTAGTGACACTTGGTGTTTGCGTACCGGGGATCCACGCACAGCTTGATGCAGCCATACACAAAGGTGGCCATCAGGGTGAGGGTGGCATTGGGTGTATTTTTTCCCCTGTTGCCCAGATCTTTATACAGCGAGTCCCTTCAGACCCAGTCCATCTTTGACCTCCATATAAATTGGAAGATGGCCCGGGTGACTGCAGCGGCAGGTTCTGGGAATAGGCCAGACCTGTGCCACGTATAATAGCAATGACAATGCCTCACACCTGATGACCAGGTTTTTTCCCACGATGGAGAGCGACCATAGCTTCCATCTGCCCAGTTTCTGCCTCACTTTGCTGATACGCTCCTCCCAAGACTTGGCGCATGCCCCAGCCCGCCTGAAGCAAATACCCAGCACCTTCAGGTGGTCAGTCCTGACGGTGAAGGGGATCGAGGATTGGACGGCCCAGTTCCCGAAGAGCATGGCCTCGCTCTTGCCTCAGTTTACCTTGGCCCCCGAGGCCCGTTCGAACTGGTCACAGATGCAATGGGTCTGTGCATGGACAGCGGATCTCAGCAGAAAACGGCGATGTCATCAATGTACAGGGAGGCCTTGACCTGCAGGCTTCCGCTGTCAGGAATAGTCTCTCATATACCTGTGTGATATCCTGTCAAAGGCTTTCTACTGGTCCAGTCTGATCAGGCAGGTGTCCAACCCTCTGTCCTGCATGTAGGCGATCGTATCCCTGAGGAGTGCGAGACACTCAGCAATCTTCCTGCCCAGTCAACTCCTTTTATTTTATTTCAAAAATATACTTTATTCATAAAATAATTTGATGGTCTGTACAGTTGGTCATGCCATACGTACGTAAACATTTACATACAGAGATCAGAATTTATCATTTTTATATACAGGTCTGTACATTTATCAATCATATGCCCATATATTTAGCTGAGGTGTCAGCAGAGCCCAAATGACTGCATGGGCCCCCTGTTCTTCGTTAGGCAGGCAGATGTTACACGGTGGTCTTTCCCCACCGCGCCCTGGCGGCAGCTGCCCCAAGCTTCAGCGCATCCCTCAACATGTAGTCATGGACCTTGGAATGTGCCAGTCTGCAACACTCAGTCGGGGTCAACTCCTTCAGCTGGAAGATCAGCAGGTTTCGGACCGTCCAGAGAGCGTCCTTCACCGAGTTGATGATCCTCCAGACACAGTTGATGTTCGTCTCGGTGTGCGTCCCGGGGAACAGACCATAGAGCACGGAGTCCCGCGTCACAGCGCTGCTCGGGACGAACCTCGACAAACACCACTGCATTCCTCTCCAGACTTCCTCTGCGTAGGCTCGTTCCAGAAGGAGGTGTGTGACAGTCTCGTCCCCGCCACAGCCGCTTCGAGGGCAGCGTGCGATGCGGCTGAGAGTCCGGGCATGCATAAAGGATCTCACAGGCAGAGCCCTTCTCACCACCAGCCAAGCCATGTCTTGGTGCTTGTTGGAAAGTTCTGACAATGAGGCATTCTGCCAAATGACTTTGACAGTCTGCTCAGGGAACCGCTCGATAGGATCCGCCCTTTCCTTTTCCCGAAGGGTCTCAAGGACACTACGTGCTGACCACTTCCTGATGGACTTGTGGTCAAAGGTGTTTTTCTTCATAAACTTCTCCACGAAGGACAGATGATACGGAACGGTCCAACTACTCGGAGCGTTCCGCGGCAGCGAGGCCAGGCCCATCCTTCGCAACACCGGGGACAGGTAGGACCTCAGTACGTAGTGACACTTGGTGTTTGCGTACCGGGGATCCACGCACAGCTTGATGCAGCCACACACAAAAGTGGCCATCAGGGTGAGGGTGGCATTGGGTGTATTTTTTCCCCCGTTGCCCAGATCTTTGCACAGCGAGTCCCCTCGGACCCAGTCCATCTTTGACCTCCATATAAATTGGAAGATGGCCCGGGTGACTGCAGCGGCACAGGTTCTGGGAATAGGCCAGACCTATGCCACGTATAACAGCAATGACAGTGCCTCACACCTGATGACCAGGTTTTTTTCCCACGATGGAGAGCGACCATAGCTTCCATCTGCCCAGTTTCTGCCTCACTTTGCTGATACGCTCCTCCCAAGACTTGGCGCACGCCACAGCTCCCCCGAAACCAAATACCCAGCACCTTCAGGTGGTCGGTCCTGACAGTGAAGGGGATCGAGGATTGGTCGGCCCAGTTCCCGACGAGCATGGCCTCGCTCTTGCCTTGTTTTACCTTGGCCCCCGGGGCCCGTTCGAACTGGTCACAAATGCACATGAGTCTGTGCACGGACACCGGATCCGAGCAGAAAAGGGCGACATCATCCATATACAGGGAGGCCTTAACCTGCAGGCCCCCGCTGCCAGGAATAGTCACCCCTCTCAGGCTCGCATCCTTCCTGATGGACTCGGCAAATGGCTCTATGCAACACACAAACAAAGCAGGAGAGAGAGGGCAGCCCTGCCTGACTCCAGATCTGACTGGGAAGCTATCTGATTCCCACCCATTGATTGAGACTGCACTGACAATGTTGGTGTAGAGCAGTCTGATCCAATTGCAGATTCCCTCCCCAAAACCCATTTTGGAGAGAACACCTCTCATATACCTGTGCGATATCCTGTCAAAGGCTTTCTCCTGGTCCAGGCTGATCAGGCAGGTGCCAAACCCTCTGTCCTGCACGTTGGCGATCGTATCTCTGAGGAGTGCGAGACTCTCAGCGATCTTCCTGCCCGGTACAGCACAGGTTTGGTCAGGGTGAATCACCGACCCCAGAGCAGACCTGACCCGGCTGGCGATGACCTTTGACAGAATTTTGTAATCCACATTCAACAGTGAGATTGGTCTCCAATTTTTGAGTTCCTCCCTCTCCCCCTTCCGCTTGTAGATGAGGGTGATGATGCCTTTCCTCATGGATTCACTCATGGTACCTGCCCGAAGCATACTGACATACACCTCCAGCAGGTCCTGGCCAATCAAGTCCCACAGAACGGAATAGAGCTCGACCGGTAAACCGTCACTTCTGGGAGTTTTATTCATTTTGAAGGACTTGAGGGCCTTGGTCAGCTCGTCCAGAGATAGCGGCTGGTCCAGCCTCTCCCGTGTTCTGTTGTCTAAGACCTCCGTGATAGAGGACAGGAACGACTGGGAGGCCGCGCTGTGGGTCAGCTTCGCGTCATATCCATCCCCTCAGAGGGATTGTCTTTCCCTGTTTGGGCGGTGCTGCCCTCCTTTGTCCCCATGGTGCTCTGTCTCTTCCTCTGGTGACGACCCTCCTTGCGCCCATCCTCACCATCGGAAGAGCTGCCTGTATCATCGTCGTGTAGGTGTCGCTTCCCCCCTCGCTGGGTGGTCTGATTTTCCCCTTGTGTAGTCACCTGTCAAATGTTGTTTGATTGCTCCCATATTGTGAAAGGTGCTATGTAAACACAAAGTGTTGCTGCTCACTCTCATCCGTCACTTTTCAAACCCCCAACCTGGCACCACCCCCCCATCTCTGACCTCACGGGGTTCAGTTGCCCTCTGACCATCTGCAAACAGTGAGTGTACCCAGAGAGAAGTATGAAGAGTAACGATCTCATCTACCAGGCCAAAGTCGGGACTGTGAGGGAATACTCCCCATGAGCTGGGATGGGGGCAGCTCCAACAGCACTTAAGAAGTTTGACATCATCCAGGACAAAGCTGCCCTCCCTTGATTGGTACCACATCCAAAAACACTTCCTCCACATCTACATCCTCGACCACCGACACTCTGTAGCAGCACTGTGTTCCATCTACAGGATGCACTGCAGGAACTCAGCAAGGCTCCTTTAACAGCACCTTCCAAACTCATAACCACTTCCATCTAGAAGGCTGCAGATAAATGGCAACAGCCCCATCTACAAGTTCCCCTCCAAGTCATTCATCATCCTGACTTGGAAATATATTGCTATTCCTTCAGTTGTCACTGGGTCAATATCCTGGAATTCCCTCCCTAAGGGGCACTGTGGGTCTATCTACAGCACATGCACTGCAGCGGTTCAAGGTGGAAGCTCATTACCATCTTCTCAAGGGGCAACTCGGGACAGGCAATAAATGCTGGGCCCAGCCAGCATTGCCCATGTCCCACAAGTGAAGAGAAACAAAAATTAAATTATGTAACCTGTACTCTGTTTGCTTCTCTCTTCTAGGAATTGTGTTCGAAGCCGACACCCCAGCGATCGAAATGAAGCATCGCATGGTGACCTTTTGAGAGAGGTGACCTGTTCAGGTGAAGCACAGAGCCTTGTACCAACAGCACCTGAGCATCAGGATGGAGCGGCTGGAGAACAAAACCTTCTGGGGAACGGGGCTGTCCAGCACTGACTGAGTTTCCACCGCACTGAGCCTGGTTCAGGGAGAGGGGGGAAGTCAGCCCAGTGTTGGGGGGATCGAGGAAATTATGATGGAAAGTCTGAGCTCAGGATTGGGATCAACAATCACCTTCCACCTGCACAAATCCTTCTGAGCAGCACAACCTCAGGAGGGAAACTCCCAGTGGGAGTGTTATCCAATTACTAGAAAAACTGTCCAAGTATTTCATCCTCTGCATCATATCTCAGCATTACTGTTACAGTCTGTGTCCAAACCCTGTCTCAGGGTTCAGCTGTGTAACCCTAACTCTAACCCCAACACTAATCCTGTGAGATATTTTTCACAGATAATTTATTTATTTTTAATTAAGAACTTTAATAACTTGTTCTCAGTGTGGGTGATGCTGTCAGGGCCCCATTTATTGTCCATGTGGCCTTGACCCACTGCAGTCCTTGTAGTGATGGTGCTCCCACAGCGGGGAACATGGGAAGAGGCTTCAGAAACTCCCCCTGCAGCAGCGCCTACTGGGCAAAGCCAGGAACTACATTACAACCACCTGGTGAAGAAGCACTTGGAAAGATAGTGGTTCCAAATGAGCCTATTGGACTATAACCTGATGTTGTGTGATTTTTAACTTTACAATACTACAGGAAATAATGAAGGTATTGGTAATGTATTCATCTTATGCAGATATGTCCTGTATGTTTATTTATGACTCTTGTTTACGAAACAAGATGGTAAATATTTTATATGCAGATATTTCTATATTTTTATCTTGGATATTTCTTACATTTCTACCTCTGCTTTTTGTTCTGAGCTGTGATTAAAGAGAAGCTGGTGCTGATGTTAGGGGGTCTCCAGTCTGATGTTTATTGACACTGCGGTCACTGCATGAACAGAGGGGCTGCAGTCTCCAGGCAGTAAGTCCCTGATACGACTTGGAGAGAATGGAATTGGCTGAAGACTGGGATCAGTGATTGTGGGGAATCTCAGGAGGAGCAGGAACATTTATCCAGTCGGTGTTCCTGGCTGGAGATGTTCTGTGAACTCTTCAGTCTTTGACATTGTGCCAAGGGGAGGTACATAGGAGCAGGAGTCGGCCAATTAAGTTGTTTGAGCCTGGTCTGCCATTCTCGATCCTGGCTGATCATCTACTTCAAAAGAACAAAACAACAAAAGACAAGTACAGCACAGGAACAGGCCCTTCGGCCCTCCAATCCTGCTTTCACTAAACTAACAAACAAACCTTCTGCCCTTATTCAGTCTGTATCCCTCTATTCCCTCCATATTCCTGTAATCGTCTGGATGCCTCTTCAATGTCACCAATGTGCCTGCTTCCACCACCTCCCCTGGCAGTGTGTTCCAGGCTCCTACCACTGTGTGAAAACCTTCCCGGGCACATCTCCTTAAACCTCCTCCTCTCACCTTGAACCTGTGCCCGTTGTAATTGAAACTTCAACCCTGGGAAAAAGCCTCTGACTATCCACCCGATCCATGCCCCTCATAATTCTGTAGACCTCTGTCAGGTCTCCTCTCAGCCGCTGTCTTCCCAGTGAAAACAACCCTAGACTTTCTTTGTGGCCAATGCCCTCGAGATCTGGCAACATCCTGGTGAACCTTCTCTGTGCTCTCTCCATGTCCTTCTGGTAGCATGGCAACCAAAACTCATTACCATATTCCTGCCCCTTCCCCGTATCTCTTGCTGTGATCAGTGACTAGAAATTGACCAAGCTCTGTCTTCCATTTGCCTCTGAATTGCTTCCTGTACCTGTGTTCTCTCTCTCCCTCTCTCTCACTCACACACACCATCCCTTTGAGCAGATGTAGGTTTACCCATCATTCAGGATACGGATGGACATGTAACAGTGACAGAATGTAACAGTGAGGCCAACACCTTCAACATATTCCTGAAGAAGGGCTTTTGCCCGAAACGTCGATTCTCCTGCTCCTTTGATGCTGCCTGACCTGCTGCGCTTTTCCAGCAACACATTTTCAGCTCTGATCTCCAGCATCTGCATTCCTCACTTTCTCCGACCTTCAACATGTTGTCTAGCTATCACCATTGTTAACAGCTAACCCGAGAATGCAACTTTTTAAAAAAAGCTTTTGTGATTTACACTTGAAAGAAGTGAAACTATCATGGTATTCTAACAGATGAAAGGCTTAACAGACAATCAGTTTTTCAATGTACAGTACAATTTCAGTTACATCACACTGCAAAATTTTGCTATAAATTCTGTGTTAGGATTGAGCCCTCCACTCTCACCTGATGAAGGAGCAGTGCTCCGAAAGCTAGTGCTTCCAATTAAACCTGTTGGACTATAACCTGGTGTTGTGTGATTTTTAACTTTGTCCACCCCAGTCCAACACCGACATCTCCACATCGTTACAGAATGGGGCTGCTTGTGAGTTCCCTGTTAGTGTTACATCCAGGGGAAAGTTTGAACTCTCTGCTCCAACCAAACCGTCCAATGTAGTGAGTCCGCCGACATAAGTTCGATGCACACCGCCCGTTTCTGAGAAACTGCGGCGGGTTCGGTATGTATTGTTTTTCTGAAATGGAAATGGATACGGGGGAGGGAACCGTGTGTGAAATAGACTGGGGGGGGGGAACCGTGTGTGAAATATACTCGGGGGGGGTGGGGACCGTGTGTGAAATAGACTCGGGGCGGGGGGGGGGAGGGAACCGTGTGTGAAATAGACTCGGGGGGGGAAGGGAACCGTGTGTGAAATAGAGTCGGGGGGGGAAGGGAACCGTGTGTGAAATAGACTCGGGGGGGGGGGGAACGTGTGTGAAATAGACTCGGGGGGGAGGGAACCGTGTGTGAAATAGACTCGGGGGGTGGGAGGGAACCGTGTGTGAAATAGACTCGGGGGGGGGGGAGGGAACCGTGTGTGAAATAGACTCGGGGGGGGGGAGGGAACCGTGTGTGAAATAGACTCGGGGGGGGGGAACCGTGTGTGAAATAGGCTCGGGGGGGGAGGGAACCGTGTGTGAAATAGAGTCGGGGGGGGAGGGAACCGTGTGTGAAATAGGCTCGGGGGGGGGGGGAACCGTGTGTGAAATAGGCTCGGGGGGGGAGGGAACCGTGTGTGAAATAGACTCGGGGGGGGGGGAACCGTGTGTGAAATAGACTCGGGGGGGGGGAACCGTGTGTGAAATAGACTCGGGGGGGGGGAACCGTGTGTGAAATAGGCTCGGGGGGGGAGGGAACCGTGTGTGAAATAGACTCGGGGGGGGGGGGGAACCGTGTGTGAAATAGACTCGGGGGGGGGAACCGTGTGTGAAATAGACTCGGGGGGGGGGAACCGTGTGTGAAATAGGCTCGGGGGGGGAGGGAACCGTGTGTGAAATAGACTCGGGGGGGGGGGAACCGTGTGTGAAATAGGCTCGGGGGGGGAGGGAACCGTGTGTGAAATAGACTGGGGGGGGGGGGAACCGTGTGTGAAGTAGACTCGGGGGGGGGGGGACATGTGTGAAATAGACTCGGGGGGGTTGGAATCGTGTGTGAAATAGACTCGTGGGGGGGGGGCATTTGTGAAATAGACTGGGGGGGAGGGAATCGTGTGTGAAATAGGCTCGGGGGGGGAGGGAACCGTGTGTGAAATAGACTCGGGGAGGGGGAACCGTGTGTGAAATAGGCTCGGGGGGGGAGGGAACCGTGTGTGAAATAGGCTCGGGGGGGGGGGGGAACCGTGTGTGAAATAGACTCGGGGGGGGGGGAAACGTGTGTGAAATAGACTGGGGGGGAGAGGGAACCGTGTGTGAAATAGACTCGGGGGGGGGGGGGAACCGTGTGTGAAATAGACTCGGGGGGGGGGGGGAAACGTGTGTGAAATAGACTGGGGGGGAGAGGGAACCGTGTGTGAAATAGACTCGGGGGGGGGGGAACCGTGTGTGAAATAGACTCGGGGGGGGAAGGGAACCGTGTGTGAAATAGACTCGGGGGGGGGGGGAACCGTGTGTGAAATAGACTCGGGGGGGGGGGAACCGTGTGTGAAATAGACTGGGGGGGAGAGGGAACCGTGTGTGAAATAGACTCGGGGGGGGAAGGGAACCGTGTGTGAAATAGACTCGGGGGGAGGGAATCGTGTGTGAAATAGACTCGGGGGAGGGGGGGGACCGTGTGTGAAATAGGCTCGGGGGGGGGGGGAACCGTGTGTGAAATAGACTCGGGGGGGGAGGGAACCGTGTGTGAAATAGACTCGGGGGGTGGGAGGGAACCGTGTGTGAAATAGACTCGGGGGGGGGGAACCGTGTGTGAAATAGGCTCGGGGGGGGGAGGGAACCGTGTGTGAAATAGGCTCGGGGGGGGAGGGAACCGTGTGTGAAATAGGCTCGGGGGGGAGGGAACCGTGTGTGAAATAGACTCGGGGGGGGAGGGAACCGTGTGTGAAATAGACTCGGGGGGAGGGACATGTGTGAAATAGACTCGGGGGGGATGGAATCGTGTGTGAAATAGACTCGTGGGGGGGGCATTTGTGAAATAGACTCGGGGGGGGGAACCGTGTGTGAAATAGACTCGGGGGGGGAGGGAACCGTGTGTGAAATAGACTCGGGGGGGGGGGGGAACCGTGTGTGAAATAGGCTCGGGGGGGGAGGGAACCGTGTGTGAAATAGACTCGGGGGGGGGGAACCGTGTGTGAAATAGACTCGGGGGGGGGGGAACCGTGTGTGAAATAGACTCGGGGGGGGGGGAACCGTGTGTGAAATAGGCTCGGGGGGGGGAGGGAACCGTGTGTGAAATAGACTCGGGGGGGGGGGGGAACCGTGTGTGAAATAGACTCGGGGGGGGGACGTGTGTGAAATAGACTCGGGGGGGAGTGAATCGTGTGTGAAATAGACTGGGGGGGGGGAACCGTGTGTGAAATAGGCTCGGGGGGGAGGGAACCGTGTGTGAAATAGACTCGAGGGGGGGGGACATGTGTGAAATAGACTCGGGGGGGAGGGAATCGTGTGTGAAATAGACTCGTGGGGGGGGGCATTTGTGAAATAGACTGGGGGGGAGGGAATCGTGTGTGAAATAGATTCGGGGGGGGAGGGAATCGTGTGTGAAATAGACTCGAGAGGGGTGGGGAGGGGGCCGTATGTGAAATAGACTCGGGGTGAGGGAAATAGAGAGGGAGGGAGTCGTGTTTGATATAGACTGAGGGGGGCAGTAGAGAGTGGGTGGGCAGAGAGAGAGGGAGGGAGGCGTGTTTGAAATAGACTGAGGGGGGAATAGAGAGGGAGGGAGGGAGTCATGTTTGATATAGACTGGGGGGCAGTAGAGAGTGGGGGAGTAGAGAGAGAGGGAGGGAGTCGTGTTTGAAATAGAAGTGGGGAAAGAGAGAGGGAGGGAGTCGTGTTTGAAATAGACGGGGGGCGAATAGAGAGGGAGGGAGTCGTGTTTGAAATAGACTGGGGGGGAATAGAGAGAGAGAGGGAGGGAGTCGTGTTTGAAATAGACTGGGGGGGAATAGAGAGAGAGAGGGAGGGAGTCGTGTTTG